>NW_010107178.1:0-5492 GCF_000699245.1 Pterocles gutturalis | reverse complement strand
TTTTATTTATTTTTTAATATTTTAATAAATACAAACTTAGAACAAGGTCAAATATTGCCTTTAGACTTGTGTCTTGAAAATCCTAAAACCCTCAAATTTTCAGAAAAAAAGATCTTCATGTAGATTTTAAGAGCCGGTTGGAGGACTAGTTCTTTCACAGCACACCAATACCAGCACTTACAAAGAAAAATATACATGTTTACTAAGTAATACTGCCTTCACACCTGTCTTACCACAAGTCAGTGTTCCTCCTACACTGACACCTTTGAAACCATACCATGTCAATGAGTTACAGTTCATTTCAGACAAGTATTAGAGTTAACTTTTGTTAGCTTGTGACTTTTGGAAAAGCAGTGGGAACGTTTTGTAGGTCCATACCTGAAGTGTGAGACAGGGCAGTTTTTCAAGAAACTAGCAGACAGGGCACAAAATTCCTTTCCTGAGTGAAAACGTGAAAGGGGGCAAAAATTGTTGCATACTGGAAAAAGACTTCAAAATTTCTTCAGACAAGAATTCTCAAATGTTGTTTACAGAAATTGACACAATATTTTTTGCTTGGCTTTTCAAAACAAACTTAAGATGACGTTCCACAATCTCTCTAAACCCTGACAGCCCCAGGAGCCAAGCAGCTTAGAATCATCCTGTGGCTGGAAATCTGGCTCCAGACAGGCAAACTGTCAGTGAGGTGGGTAAGTTTCCATGGAAACCTGCCTAGTTTCTGTCAAGAGTAACTAAGAACAACCAACTTGTTCCTACAGAATGTTTTGATGATATTGAATCAGCATTTTTTCAAACAGTTCTATTAATAAACTACCTAGACTGAAGACTATCTGAAGGCTAGTTTTGAAAAATTGACTTAATACTGGGTAACACATTGTGATCTCAAAGAAAGTGAATGAGTCTGCTATTGACTTTCTTATCAGGAGTTAATCTCCCAAGGTTAATCTCTCTCATTTCTTTCCATCTGGGCAAAACCCTGACACAATTCTACACATACATACATAGTGTGTATGCAAGTGTGTATGTACACACACTTGTGTAAAGTGGCACAAACCCACAAATCCCACCTTAGAGAGTAAACTCTCAGTTTCTTACTTTCAGGATTATGTTTCTTCACATATTACTATTAATTCAGTGACTGTAAAGAGGCTTCTGAGCCTAGATGAAATAGACCTTTACAATTCTATTATTAACAAGTTATTAAAATAGCATCCTTTTTTATTCCTGGAAAGACCAGTCAAAGATGCTACCATGCTGTTCCGTGGTAGAGCTTTTAAAGAGCATAACAAAACAGACACACAGGTGATAAGATAAAAAATCAGGCAGAGATCTCAATGTTTCAGCAAACCATTAGTAAATTCAGGATTATGCACTGTGAAGTAGAGGAGGGTGCACAGAGTGTGTTAAGAGACCAGTACACTAGCACTCAAAGTTACATTACCTTAGTGACTAGTCTTTGCTGTGGCGAAACACAAGGCAGTAGCAGATGATAGCCCACATTTATCACTAGAAGACACCAGAACTACGTTTTGTCTGCTGGAGATACAGGCTGTGTTTGTACACCTTTTAAAAGGAAAGCATATAATTGGGGAACATGCAATATGCCTTTCACTGTAGTAGCAGTAACAAGATATGTTCTTCAATTGCAAGTAATTAATAGCCTTGAACATCACAGATGGAGACTCAGGAAGTACAGCTTCTCTCACAGTCAGGCTTTACTACATTCATTTGTTTGGCTTGCAGGAGGGATTACAAAATTATTATATTGACACAATTTCTCACAACTCTGCAATCTACAGATGTTTATCTTTCAGTGTACAAGTATGAATTTCTTTCCACAGTGCTTTTTGTTTGTTTGTTTCCTTTGTGGGTGGGGTGATGGGAGGTAAAATTAGATTTTACCAACATGCAATTTACTCATTCTACACCTGAGAACCTTCAGGGCATATTCTCTAACATATTGCTTCCAGCGTGCTAAGAGGAGGCACATGTATGGCTAGTCTTTGTGCATTAGTAATCACGAAAAAAATGCAAACTGACTTTAAGATTACAAATTATGTATTTTACTTTTTTTGCTAGTAAAATTTTATTGAGATTCTTCTTACACCTGGTGAAACAGAAAAGAGTTTTGATTTTGTCTGAACTGAGAATTATTAAAAAATATTGCTTGTGACAGGCTTTAAGAGCAACTTTTCTGGTAAAACAGCATGCTATAATTAGATCAGAATTCTTACAGGATGCTTCTCACTGATACTGAGGAGTCTGCAGAAATAACAAACTCTTTAGAACCTTAATACCTTTCAGAAATATGGATAGCTATACTAGAATTGGTATAGCACACACCAGAATTAACATTTCTTTCAAATATAAAGATAATTTGTTTAGTGGTGTTGCATAACTAATTACTGTAAACCCAATTACTAGTTAGTGTAAAAAAAGCGCTAAAGACAAAAACACTAACAGTCAGAGATCAATTACATAGAGTAAAGGCACATATAACAGTGCAAGATAATGCAAATAAACAAGCTGGACACTGTTTCATTGCCAATGAAATATTGCATCATTACAAACTATTAAGCAAACTGGAACAGAAGATAAAATTTTGCCAGAGTGTGTCCTTAAAGACTTGGCACTAACTTAATTTAATTTCATTACTATTCTTAATCACATAAAAATCACCTAGAACAGCAGGATATAATCTTTATCATATCTGACGTCAGTAACTTAAGATAGATAATGAGGTATTTCTTGGTACTTCGTCCCCTGAAGGCCTTCTCAGTTCTTCTCAGCAAGGGATTCTTTGGAATAGGAAACCTAACAAAGACTTAAGATTTGGATAGGTGCTGGAAGTGAGGTGGTCATTTTTTAGCCAGGGAATTACAGTTTTTTCCTATATAAAAATGAGGCTTGAAGTTCAAAGAGGAAGTAAAAAGATTACTTTGGCACAGAGGATTACAAGCCTGTTTCTTCTCTTTCGGATTTAAGCACTATAACTTTTATTTGAGCATGTGAGGTATGATATTCCCTAGTGACTTAACTGTACTACCAATGTTTATCATGCCAGCTACCCTCTCTAGGTAAATAGTGCTCATATAGACAAATCACTCCACAGAATATATTACATCTTCAGGCTGATTCTAAGGTCAGTGATTCCTATGTGGCTTGTTTGGCTATAGTCTGTCTTCCAACAAGGGAAAATAAGCTTTCCTCCTCTTTCTAAATCTTCCCATACAATTTTCTACCTGATGATATTTCTAGCTGTCTCTCTAGAGAGCTCTAACACTTCTCCTATTATGAAAGATTTAACCTCACAAGAATATTCCTCTTCTGTTAGTCCTTCATGTTACTAAAATGCAGCAAGATTGCTCTCTCAATTAATATTAAAAAATAAAATCAAACCAAAGGAAAAACCGTTGAACACCTATCACCTGGAAAGGCAACTAAATAGGTACAGGCTTGTGTGATTCCTAGCCCTTTAATCATCCAGACTTTGGATTGTAGGGTAATTTAGGTTCAGAAGGACCATTGGAAGTCATCTAGTCAAAAATCCTGCTCAGTGCAAGCTCATAATGTATGTGATAGTTTTAAACTAATTTCAAGAATGTTTATATCTATGGTTTCTGCAGATAACAGGGCTAGACTCTACACTTAGTCTAAACTCCAAACAAGACAAATGAAGGTATTGTGTTCTTTACTGTATAGTTGTTTACACTGGCTATTGTTTACATATATACTTCATACAATCTGTGTAAAATAGTATTATATTTTCATCACTATTTTGATTTTGTGCTTGAAATTAATTTTTTTCTTGTAGCCACTCTGCAAAGATATTTCAGTATATAACATCTGGTTAGAACATGAAATTATTTCAATGTCAAGAAAATATGCACCCTTCATTTTTCAGCAGGCTGCAAAATAGCTCTTTCTGACAGAAGACCAAGTGGTAGTAAACAAGAAAAGAGAATGAGAGAAAGAAAGAAAGAGAGAAAGAGAGAAAGAGAGAAAGGGAAACTAATTTACTTAAATCACCATGAAAATTAATTGTACCAGCTCGTAAGTCCTACTATACAAATTTTCTCACATTTTCCCTTTGGCATTCCTTGGATTAGTTAACAGTATCTATCACTTCTAGACCAATCAGTGAATAAAGTTATGCCTTAGACATTTCTTCTAAACCAATGTTGTTTTGCTTGAAAATAAGTGAGATATGTTATGGTCTTAAAATCTACAACTAGTGTTATGAATTTAGTTTTATTCACTGTTATTTTCAAAGGAAATCACACACACATTTATGAAAAAATACACTATTAATTCCTTCCATGGGCCCACTTGATAACTTTATGGAACACAGATGATCTTTTGCTCTCTCTGATGGACATATCTGAACAATGCTAATCAAGCAGTTGAGATTAGAAAAATATAGGGAGAAAATATATAATCTTGCCATCTATAAATCTAAATTATGACAAAGGTCAAAAAATATCTCTTTGGAAAACAATTTTGTTATCCAACTAAGCAAGATGCAAAAGTTAAAGAGGTGTACTGTTTTGGTTGTGTACATTTCCACACTCTTCCATGACATGCAGAAAGATGGTGTGGTAGAAATGCCAGATAGATCAGCATCTCAACAGGAAAAAAAAACATGTAACTGTTACCTACTATGAAAAATGTCATATTTACTTATCAAGCTGTCTATATTTATGAGGTATGTTTAGACAGGTATTTATAAAAAAGAAGAGGAAAAAAAGGGTTTTTTTAATGTCCAAAGGCATACTTCTGTAGTACATGCTATGGTGGTTTTTAACCCCCAACCAAACTTTTTCAAACCAGGAAACAGAACTGGCTTAATTAGTAGTCAAAGTGGGAAATATTTTTCAACTCATAATTGAAAATCTGCATCTCACTTTTGCAAGTTCCTGTTTTACCCCTGGGCAGAGAGCTATTATAGAACATGTCAATCTCAGAATTAGTTTTCTAAAACCTGATAATTATTATCCACTTTAGATGTAGTGATAATTACCAACAGCTACAGTTCTGGTAAGGGTAGTGTTCTCCATCAATACAGAAAGGATATTTTTAATTACAGTTTAATATACTTTGCACAAAAGTTTAAGAATTAATAGCTATTCCACAAGAAAACTGGGGGAAGAATGCTTATTTGTTAGATAAATGTCGTACAAACGTGGTAGAACTGGTTCAGACCAGATGAGGCTCATCCATTACATTGTGCTTAAGCTGAAAAAGAGATTAACTTATACATACACACACACACACACATATATATATTTATATATATAACAACAAGCTATTTGTTTTTACTGACACCTCAGAAGGAACTATTCAGGTTGCAATACACTAGCAATATGCAACCTTTCAGACTGGTTAGATATGCATTTACAGACAAGTAAATCCCTGACAGGCTGAAATTCAGTTACGTAATAAGCTCTAAATTGTCACTAATAAAATAATAAAATATAATAAATAAAATAAAA
>NW_010107177.1:4212-11736 GCF_000699245.1 Pterocles gutturalis | reverse complement strand
CTCTGCGACAGCGGAGGGGAACGCTAACGCAAAATCCAAGTCGTTTCCTTGCATGCTCAGCCCCTCATTCCCAGGCTGAGGGTTCATCTCGCCGGGAGATGCCCATTGCCTGGGCGGGGGCTGTGAATCCTACCAGAACGGGGACGGGAACTTCAGTTGCACAGAAGGCGTGCTGAGACCCCCTCTACAGCTGTTATTCCAGCAGACATCGATCCACCAGCCCCTTCCTTGCCCCATCTCCTCTGCTTACCTGCTGGCAGCCCCTCAGGTTTTCCCCCCGCCCGGACACTGCTGGCGGCAGGCCTACAGAAACACAACCCACACCCAGCTCTGTCCTGCTGTGGGGCACCAGCAGAGACGGGTTGTTGGTGGGAAGGTCCGAGGCTGCTGGAGGAGGAGGGCAGGTCACAGGGATTTGGTGCATACAGGCACCTTCCTGCTGCCTCCTGTCTCTTCATCTCCTATTTACAGCTTCTCCCAAGACAACACTTCTGTGTCCAACAGTGCACACAGGGAATCAAGAAGGATCTCTGCTTCGCTCTCCTTTCTCTTCCTTGAATTCAAACTTACCTTCTGTAGATCTGCTACATTATTCATATTTTGCTATGGTGAGTGAGCTCTTCTCCCTCTTATATAGTCAGGGGAAGCATACGTAGCTCTACTGGAAAGGTGGAGGGAAGTTTACTTTTCCTATTTTTCTGCAATAGCACAGTGATCATTCATCGTAAAACCCATAATAGACTCTAGAAATGGCTTGCTGTCACTTGATCGGATGTAAGACATGAATACAGTACATGACAAAACATTCCCTATAAACATTCCCCTTGTCAGCACTTCAAAAACAAAAAAAGCAGGAAGAAAACTACATGGTCATCCAGAAAACGTGCCTGAAGGCAGGAAGGAAGAGTGAGAGCTGGAGCTGAACACAAACCTGCCAATTCACACAGCTGCTCTTTTTCTGAAATCTTGGGTGCGAGCCAAGATTTTCACTCTGTCCCTTCCACCTTCACATTTTGCTCTCGCTTGACCTGTTGGTGCAGCTCTCCTGGCCCTGGAGGGAAAGTTAAGAAGCCCACACACCTCTGAAAGCAAGGAGCTGTGAGGAGGCTGCCATGCTGCTCCCTCTGCTCGGAGCATTAACACACCCAAAAAGGTGCAACTCCTGGCAAATCCTCCCTAAAATGGCCTCTCACTGGGAGGTGGTTCACATTTTAGGGTTCAACCAGTTAATATTTTTAAATTTTCAGAGGTGCTCTTTAATTTCTATTCTATATTTTGTTTCCTTAATTCTCATTCATACATATTTCTCTTTATATCAAGCTGTAATAAAAACCACTATGCTCTTCCTTTGGAGCCTCAGATACACTAATGTGACTGTGCTTAGTGGTTTTTTTATTGTGGAACTACAGAAATCAGCATTTGGGCTACATTATATGTCCTACGTATCACACAGACTCTAACTAACACCTTCTATATAGGATTTGCCATACTGCATCAGACCCCTGATCTGTCTAATCCAGTACCCTATTTCCAGCATTAGCCAACAGACGATGTTTCAGAGGAAGTAAGCGTCACCAACTGCTACCAAAACAGGTCCTTCTCTTTTCACAGCCCTTGCCCATAACCTACTTGTTCCATTTTCTTCTCTTTTTGGGCTTCAGGTTCTGAATGGGGAGGTAAAATATTTTCCCTTTATTACACGTGTCAATAAAGGAGGATCAGGAGCTGCCACCACCAGAGTGCCTCTCCCCGAGTTGAAGAGCTTACAGTCTCAACCCAGGTATTTTGGCACAATTTTCCTGATGTTCAAAAGCTTTCAGGTTTCTTGAATGGAAATGAAAAGAAATAAATCATAAAAATTTCTGCTACCCAAAATTAAACATTGCAAAGTGTGAAAGCTGCCTAACTTCACTGGAAGTTCAAAACACACTTATTTTGTCCAGCCCCATCTGATTAAACAATTAATTTCTCAGACAGTTGTTATAGATGTTGCTTTTATTCCGCAGTATGACTATCTCACAATTCCTAGCCCATCAATACTCTCCTTTCTGGCAGAGACACTGATGGGCATTTGGTGGGGCTGTGACCCACTGGCAGGGGCCTGGGGACAGAGGGCAGCCTGTGCATGGGGGCAGTGGGGCACCCCACACCGTGTTTCACCCTGGTCCCCTTGGCAAGCCCAGAGCAGCAGGATCACGGGGGAGGCCGAGCTGCTCATGCCCTGGGGAGAAGCCCCGCTTTACAGCGATACAAAGCATCTCTTCTTGTGCAGTGAATGCATGCTGGTCTGCATGCCTTGATAGTCCCCCCGCAGGGACAGTTGCTGCCCTCCAGATCCAGACCTGCCCCTGGATTATTCAGATAAAAGAAACATCTTTTTAATCCCATCCATGAAATTCTTATTCTCTCCTTCAAAGTGCTGAAAGCCCTTCACATCCTCATGATAACAAATGGTACCTTTCACCCTCATGCACACACCTGCCCAGCCCTTCCATCCCATGATGGACTTCGCAGGTTATCAATGTCTGTCCAGGCACCACATATCTAACGTGACCCCCATTTCAAGTCAATTCCCCTTCTGAGAGAGAAGCCACAGATAAAATATGATTCCTGATGGTAGTGCTCAGCTGGAAAAGGTCTCATGACAGTCTAAGCACTATCGGGAGAAAAAAATAGCCCAAGAGATAATGTTAGCTCAGGCTGTGACACAACCCATCCTTGCCCATGAGCCCTGCTAACATAACCATCCTGTGCGACATCCTCCTCCTCAGCACTATGTGCTCCTGCAGACGAGGAAGGAGTGCTGTCCCTGCTCCGTGCCAGTTGCTCCCCCTCAGCAGAGGTGCCCAGCCAGCCAGCTGAAATACTGAGACAGCTTCACTCCAAGAACAATCTGCTACAGACACCCTTCACACCCAGCTTGGTCACCAGACTCTTTGGCTTCACAGGGCTCCCTCACAGATTTTTTCTCCTTAGTGAGACAGCTCTGAAACTCTTACCATTAAGATGTAAGAGAACTACTCACCTTTGGTTTTTTCCATCAATCCCCTGTGTCCAGATTCCAGTGGAAAAACAGGTAGCTGGCATAACACCCGAGATGCCTTTTATTCCTCAGAGTTGGCAGCATGCCAGGCATGATTCCAGCAAATGGCATCTCCCACTTGGGTGTACATGACAGCCACGCACACTCTTACTCCTTTGCCTTCTTGCTGGTAACACCTATGTAACCTATTCATTGGCATCTTGTTTGAAGTGGGATTTATGCAGCAGTAAATCAGTTTTTAAATGCTCCTGAAATCCCCCAGCCCATTAGCTTCCTGTACAGTTTACCTGTCCTGTTTTGCTTTGTTTTTTCTCACTTCCTTCTGCACATATCTCCTGTTCTGCCAGCCCTTGGTTACACTTCCAGGATCACATCCTGGAACCCACGCACATTTCAAATGTTTAGCAGGGCTTTACTCAGTTATTAATATTCAGAGTAGATGTACATAGAGAAGCTCATCTCCAAAAGACTACTGAAACATGGGAAAAAGAACAGTAAAACAGAAAACTTGGCACACCATCCACCCTCCTAGCTTGCTGAGGCACTCCAGGAGCAGAGGGGATGATGCTGAGACCCTCGTCTCCAAATCCCTTTCACCCCCTCTCTGTGCAGTTCATAGCCTGCTGATAAAGGTGAGGCTAAACCAGGCTACGAGCATCATCCCTGCCGTGACATTTCCCATCTCGGAGTACCGCCAGTATTGACTGCACTAAGATAATTTCCCTTTCTGTGACCTGAAATGCAGCACACAGTTGTGGAGCAGCCACTGGGACTGTCGCGCCATCATGGGAGCCAGAAGACCCAGCTCGCAGCCTGGATCTTACAGGAATTTGGGGCTTGAAGATGTACAACATTTGTTCTGTACACATGGGCCTGTACCAAAGAAGCTCAAGAAAAAAAAATCATCTCCTGGAAACTACCCAGAGCTTTTCTCTCTGAGGGAAACAAACGAGGCCTTAATTAATTTTCTTTCAAATACAGCAAATTGACTTCTGCTCCAGTTGTGCTAGATGCAAGCCACACAGCACAATGGTATTAATTCCACTTCACTTAAGGGCTAAATGTTCAGAGCAAGGAAAAAGGAGTTTCCTGTGGGTCTTGCTCATGTTGAAGTCAACAACCGAAGCACTCTGGTTTTCACAGGAGTGGTTTTCTTCAGAACCTGCATTTCTGAGGTTGACTGTGACGTGCCCCTGGGTTAGCACAGCAAAATGCAGGCTATATGAAAGGCACTGGCTGCGCAAGTTGACTGGTCCCTTGCATATTTTTACAGGCCTGCCACATCCTGCCTCAAATTTCATTTCACAGGCTCAAAGATCGAAGTGCTCTTAGTGTCATGTCCTAAGGCTAGCTTACTGGTTCGTCGATCATCCTAACTAGCCCTGCTGTCTCAAACTTGATTTAATCTTTTTAACACCAGAGTCCTTCCTGCAGGATTCCCTAACACTGGAGTAACATGCAGCTTTCTGGACAGGGTCTCCTCAATACCTCACAAACCGGTGGTGTACCCCCTCATCTCTACCAGAGACACTTTGCCCAATACCAGAAGATCACATTGGGCTTCTTAGCATTTGCTTCATATGGGTAGCTGCAAGCCACCCTGCAATCAGCACCTACCCCATGTCCAAGAGATCGTACCCACATCCCAGCAGAACGATTTACCTGGGCACAGCGCCGCTGCGCAGCAGCCATCCGGCACAGGTATCTCACTGGGGTGTTCTGCAGTGCCATGGACCTGTACCAGCTTGTCCAGCACCGTCTCATGAATCTCATCCCTATGCTGTGCTAAGAAGCATGAGTTAGAGGAAAAAAAGGTACAACAAAATCCAAATTACTGAATCGAGTGAGACTGTTAGTGTAAGCAGAGAAAATGCAGAATCTAACCTACATACACATGGATATGAAACACCAATTCTGTAAAACTTTTATAGGAAAATATCCATCCCTTTAGTATCTGTTCAATGACAATAGCTGTACCATTGCCTATGTGCTACAATAAAGAGGTACAGGGGACACCGTCTTGCTTCTCTGAGGGATTTTATTTCAAAGAGGCTGAAGGACAAGATCTCCTTCACTGTAAAATCCTGTGATTAATTTAAATTACTTTCCAACCATTTTGAAACCCTCCCACTGCCAAATTTATCTAATATATGTAATATATGGCTTCATTATCACATTGGCTATGCACCACTTAGGGAAGGTGCTATTATTCCTCTTCACAGATGGAAGAGGGAGGCCCAGATCCCAAAGATACCCACTTGTAGAATTTATTGAGGTAAAAAAATGGCAAGGCAAAGAACTGAACCTGTTCCTGTCTAACACCTGTTGTCCTCAACCCTTCTTTCTTTCCAATGAGAACTTCATGTTCCAGGATCTCCTGTGAAAAGCAGCCCGATTTACTCTTGTCTTCTCCTTTCGCTGTCAGTTTTGAAGATTAAATTAAGAAAGTCAGCCATCTCTTGACTTACTCTTCAAAATGAAGGGTAGCTGTAGAAGTCTTTCTATTACACAGTAGGTTTTTGCTACAGGACATTTGTTAACTGCTTGGATTCCCATCTGTTCTTTCCACATGATTTTGCATTGTTTGGGCACATACAGTGACTCTGTACACCTCAACGATGCTGTAAATCTCCATTTTCTTTCCTTTCTGTAAAACCTCAGCCCTTTTCAAGTTGCAAAGCTGCATATTAAAACTACTGTCTGCTGACTTTCTTATTTTCTGAGGCAACATCTGGCATAAAAACTGATGGTAAATATGATCAGAGTTAGGAAGATTTCCTTCCAGCAGTCTTCCAGCTGGCTTTATTCCCAGATATCAGCCCAACGGAAAAGAAAAATCTGTTTGGTACTGTCTCCAGTTGCAGTCTCTCACTCTTCAGGTAGAACCATTTCCCTTCCCAGGGAGGTTTTGATGACATGGGATTCAGATGATGGGATCTGAACTGCACTGGAACTGGTACAGCCTCCGGAGTTCAGGACAGATGCTCTCTGATGCCAAAGGAATTAGGAATCCCAGCTTGTGCTGTAGAAGAATAATAGCGTTTATCCCCTCCAAAGTCTAAACATACACTTAGAGGTATAATTTGGAGGAATTTAAATGTAATCCTGTCATTATGAGTAGTAGGCTTCAGCTGCAGACATTTGCCTGTAATTAAGCAGAATTATTCATAAGGGGTTTGGCTGTAGTCAAGGCAGGCTCGGTAGCTCAGGTTAAAGTGTTAAAACAGCAGAGGCAGCTCAGCCCTGGGCGACCGCCTGGCCAGCCTCGTGTGGGTGCGTGATGTGACTCTGCCCGTGTGTAATCACTCTGCCTCCTCAGGTGTGATATTTGTCTTTCAGTTTTCCTGAATTTGGGAGGCAGGCATCAGGGGCTTAATGCTGCTTTGCCTTTCTCCTCAGGCCATGATGTACATCAACGCAGGCTGAGTGCAAAGCCCCCATATGCCTCTTTGATGCTCCATATGCATGGCTATGGGGCTAACAAAGCCAGGAAGGTTCAGCTCCCAACACCTGACCCCTCTCCTGTGCTCCATGCTGCACTTTGCTCCCAGGTGAGAGCAGAAGCAAACAGTGAATCTCTTCCTTCTGTCTACAAGCTCCTTGGCACAGCACCATCAGGCAAGAGCAAGTACAATCTAGGAATGGAAAAGCAGATCATATTTAGACCAGAACATTAAATACCATACTCTGGAAAACTATGTTTTGATGTGGCTTCTGATAGGGGAAGGAAGGGTGATGTGAGATTTTTGCAGTTCTCCTAAAAATACCTAACTGATAAAATCCATGCCACGGTCAAGGTAGAAATCATACAGGAAGAGAAAGAATCTCTTACTATTCAGCTAATAAACACCTCAGATTAGTTAAAACTAAAATAATTTAAAATCTCCAGTCTTACTCTAACAGTTTATTCTGTTTGATTACACTTTGCATTTGACTTCCCCTGAAGAACATCACCAGCAATGTCATATTTCTCACTGTTCTCCAATAGCTTCACGTTGTGATTTCCAGGCTGTGCTAGAATAAATAGCGCAGCTTGGAAACGGAAGCGGCATGTAAGACTGATCATTTGCTCAGAACCAACAGTTTTCAAGTAAATGAATGGAATGTAATTGCATTTCAGCTTCAGCATGTAACCAGCGTTGGCATGTAATCTTCCTGTTGGGTTTACCCTCAATGGCTGTTGCCTATTAGAGATGATTCTGGGTCACTGCACTATTTCTATATGGATAGTAGCTCACGGAGATGGAGTTTGTAGTCCTGCACTAATCACTCCAATGGTGTACTCTGACCTCTTGAATAACAAAGACCTCCACTTACTAATTTCTGAGTGATTAATGTATTTGTTTATCTCAAGTTTGCTCTGTGACCCTGGGGCCAGATCTATCCTCCACGATTCACCCTGTGCAAGGGCTCCGTAACGCCCTCACAAACCATGAGCTTTCCAGAGAAGTCAAGCCTGAACAAGAGAACTGAGTGCATGA
>NW_010107177.1:0-4196 GCF_000699245.1 Pterocles gutturalis | reverse complement strand
TTGGATTTGGTTTGGGCCAAAATATACCAGTATTCTAATTTCTCAGAAAAACCTCAAGGACAACAGAATATCCTCAAAAGCAAATAAAATCTACTCTCACATCTGTACTTGTTTCCATGGAAATATGCAGTGACAAGGTTTTTTCCCCTCATTTTCAAAATTCTCTCTGCCAGACTACCTTGCCAGACTACTTTACCTTTTTTTTTTTTTTTTTTTCCCCAGACAGCCCTGGTAACTATGTAGGTTTTACCCCAATACAAAGACTACTGCAGATGTGCCAAACTTGCACAAAGCTGAGTAGAGAGCTGTTCAGCGTGACCCCAGGAAAGCATCCATGCAGCAACACTGCTGCCAGTCCTCAATGCAGAGAGCGCCAACTGACTGGAGATCCTTTCAGCCAGGGACCAACGAAAGCTTTTCATTACTGAGGACCAAGTGGTTTTGGTGAGACAGCAAAGAGCGCACAGCATGGTGTTATCCAGCAAAGTGAACACTAACAACAGCTCACCGTCAGCACAGGTCGTGGACTGGCCTTAGACTTCAGCTTTAAATTAGAGCGAAGGACATAGTATTTGTAATACAAGTCTGTCCCCAGTGGCTGCCAAACATTTTGCTTCTGGCGGTAGCCCTTAGCATTGTCCCTTGCCATATGTCACCGTCTCCAGCTACCTCCTCTTCTCCGCTTCCCTGCTCTGCGCATCTGCCCCAGCCAGAAGCTCCACTTCCCTAGAGACTGACATGGAGTGGCTGAGGGGCAGCCACAGATGACAACATGAAGCAGAGCCTCTCGGCTGTGAGCAGTGGGGATGGTGCCTCAGCTTTGGACTGTTACTTCGATGTCACTCAGGGTGCTGCACGCTCGCTGCGCTGGAGCAGGCTGGCGGTGGGCTGCAGAACAGTGCCTGCGACCCTGGGGAGGAGGGAGCCTTGGCCTGTATCCCCAGGGCAGGCAGCTTGTGGCAGCAGACGGAGAAGCAATTGCCCATCCTGCCGCCCATGGGAAAGGCAGGCTGGGCCAGGGCTGTGGGCAGAGCAGAAGCAAGGAGTGACAAAAGGCAAAGCACAGGAGTGGATAAAAGGATCCAGCATGGAAATCTCCCAAAGGAGGACTTTGGCTTTTGTCAAGTTGTTACACCAATGTTGTGGCATGCTGGGTCCTTGGCTACCAGGCAAGCCCAGCGTCTCACAGGACTTTATGTTCAGCATCGGCTCAGAGCAGGCTGCAAAATTCCACTCGGTGGCGATACTACAGAACTGTAAACAAAGGATTATGGCATGTGGCAAGGGGATGTTTACAGGGGAGGGACCAAGGGTATCATGGGGTTGAGGATCAGTAAGACCTTAGACTCAGCACCTCATTAAAGTTTTAAACTAGTGCTTAAACCATCCAGCCAACAGAGGAAAGTTGTGCTGGAGAGGCACAACTCTCCGTGTCTGGGAGGGGGGCAGGAGCTGCCTCTGGGCAGGGAAGGGATACAGTTGGGAAAGTGCTGGGGACCTGCGCTCCATCATCAGCTAGAAAGAGAAGGACCCTGTGCCTTTCAGTGGCCTATAGCCAGGAAACTACATCACAGAGCTGCTTACCCTCCTCTCCCTGAGGCTGTCACCTTCCCCCTGTTCCTATGAATGTTCTGGTGCAAAACCAAGAGGAGTCTAAACAGGAGAGAGTAGGCTGAGAGGTGGAGTAGCTACACAATAGCTAGGTCAGGGTCCTCCCAACAACGGTGTAAGCACAGCCCGGGAAAGAGAGCGTAGAAATTGCAAACTAGATGGGGGCAGGATTCAACCTGGAAAACAAAAGCTATTTAGCAAGGAGGAAATAATTCACCAACTTATGTTCCCCATGGCAGAGGTGGGAACAGTTCTGGAAAGTCAAACTGTGTTGAGCAGACCTTAGGAGAGCAGAAAATTAGAGAAGGGGACATGAGGAGAAGCAAGAGAGAAGGAAGGCAATGCACCAGCACCAGGACTGTGCACACAGCTACCCTGTGCCAGGCAGCACGGAGGTGAGTGCTGGGCAGAAGCCCACGGCGCAGTCCAGGGCAGCAGCTACTGGGAGAGCCTGACACACTGGGAGGAGGTCGGAAGAAAGGTGATAGCTCATTGTGCAACTTACAAGGGATTGATTTGCAATGACAGTATGTTTTCCTTGTCTCTGAGGGGCTATGGAAACAGTTTACAAACATTTGCAAAGCATAAACCCAAGCAGGAGGGAGGACAAATTACTTACTAGAAAAGATAAAATAAAGGGAAGGAAAACCGAAGCTGAAAGTAACGAAGAACATTTTACCAATGAGCTCTAGTAGGTTGTGAAATAGCTTTCACCAGGAGAGCAGGGAAAAACCCAGTTACAGGGCAGTTTTAAAGTTGGATAGGAAGAAAGTAGTTAATATATGAGCAATGAAGAGCATACAGAATTGCTGAAGTGATACAAATATTTCCACCTCCACAATCTGTAGTCCAAATTTGCCACTGCCCTGCATCTCTTACGATCATTAACAGAAATGCAAAGAAGGAAAATGTTTATTAAAGGAGAAGCATAACTTTTATAGTACTGCTCCGCCTGAGTGCTTAGATTTCTAGACATTTCTAGCCAACAGAGGTTTTATAATTGTGTGCAGGAAAATGACTCACAAGCAGCGATCCTCTTCAACTCCTCCAGAGATCTCCTCCTACCTCATTCCAAATCTCCTTCAGTCTTGATGAGGTAGGGACAGAACTCCATGTTTGGATTGTGTGTGTTAAGGTCTCCTAAAGCCATAACCAGATGCTTCTAAAATCTCCCAATAAATCCCCTTCCAATTGCATTTGGGAGATCCCTTATGAGACTCCTAAAGATCCACAAGGAAACCTGAAAGATCAAGGCCCAAATACAACCCCACTGGAGGCTGAAACAGCAATCTGCCAAAAGCCCCAAGAAGCCCACACCTTACCTGGTGTATAGACTTACAAACTCAGTATTTTCCATGAGGAGGGAGCACAGCCATGGCTTGACAGCTACGGTGCTGCAACTGATATTAATGGTTAGCCCCATCGGCCAGTGAGCTGGGCTCTACAGACAGCAGGGAGATGTTCCCTGGCCTGAGGATTTTTCACATAACTAATTACCAAGCGTTATAAACGTTCCCTGCAGACTGTGATGATGGTGAATGAATGAGGTCAGATTAGTCAATACGGTTTATTGGTGGAGTTTGCCCACTTGCTGTGGATGCATCACTACTGTGTGCATCCATCAGCATGAGGATGAGCACGATTCAAAGTCTTTGCCTGTACAATATGAAACCACAACCACAGCTCTTTGGTTTTCTCCCAAGGACTCCCTAGGCCTCTCTTGGGTCCTTCTGTTGCTCTGTATCCTTGTCCTGGGCCATCCTGGAAGTCCTTTGGTGAGCGCCATATCCTTCCTTGTTAAAGCAAAGCAGATTAAACTGTGACTGTAGAGGTTAAATGAGAAATTGCTGAAAAGCACTGAAGTGCATACAGTGGCTAACGGTGCATTTGCTACTACTGTCCTCTGCCTGACAAAATCAGAGTTGCTCCACTATGTGGCACAGATGCTCTGCAGCTCCACAACCAGCAACGATCCCCTTTTTGCTGAATGGTATTTCTAGAGCAGGGCGTTCCTTAACCCCACTGTGGCTGTTAAGCCCAGAATCCCTGTAGAAAAGGGGGATCCATCAAAGTAACTGCAACCAACGTGTTCAAAAGGGGTACCTGAAAAGGTGTACTGTATTGCTGGTAACATCACTCTAGCTCCCCCCTTGTCAGTCTTGACGCATCCCTGCAGCACAAAAGAGAATAGGGTTTCATGTCTGGAAACTGCTTCATACTGAAATTTGAGAGCTGTACCTTTCCTTTCCAGCTCCAGCACGAATTCCCTAGGTGGCCCAAGGCAGGCACCTTCATCTCCCTGTGTCTCAGTTTGCCATCTATAAAACTGGGTTAGCATCCCCTCCTCCTTCTTACACCCCTTTTATCTCTGCTTATACTAACTGGAAATACAGACGGACTTGTTTGTGTGCGGCACAGTGCAAAATACGACCCTGGGAGTGCTGTTCATAGAGGGAGGCTCTGCGGGGAAGGATGCGGGCAGGTGCATGGCGGAGGGATGCGCACAGGGATGCAGGATGCTTCCAGGGATGGAGGATAGAGGATGCCTGCAGGGAAGAACCCACGCCTGCCCCCGCCCGAGCCAG
>NW_010107176.1:8844-13865 GCF_000699245.1 Pterocles gutturalis | reverse complement strand
ACCAAAGATGATGGAGAGTGGCCCAGCAAATCAATTAACAACTCAATATAATCACAACTACATTTTGTTTTTTTCAAGTGTACTTGTCCCCATTGAATTGGTAAGTAGTATAACACATAAAAATTTGCTTTTTAGTTGATCTTTAACTATTTTTAATATTGATGAAAAGGGACTTTTTACCCTGGAGATGACATGTACCAGAGTTCACAAGAAAGAGCAAAAAAAGTATTCTTGGTCACTGACCTCAACTTTTGTATCAAAAAATTGCTTGTGTGTTTTTTGTTGCACATTTCTTATGAGGAAATGGGCTATTCAGTCAGCTAGAAACATGTTTGCTTCTGAGCTGTATCTGGAAATACCAGTGACAGTGTTCATCATCCTGAGTCACCAAATGTTGTCCCTGACCAGGGAAACAATGGGATGGGGAAATAACCTGAAGGCTCCACCAATGAGGTCTCTCCTCTTTCCTGTATGTTAGCAGCAAAGACAGTCTCCAGCATCAAAGGTCGTTGTTTTTAAAGGAAAAACCAGAAAATTCTGAGAAGGTGAATATATTATGGAAGACAACTATTTGTGAAACTAGCGTTGTCTTAATGGCTCAAAGGGACTAAGGCTTGCTTTCCCCCCTTTACTTCTCTTCAGGACAATTACTTTTGCCTGGAACTCAGTGAGCTCATATCTGTTGTACTGCTAACTGTGGAGCCAAAATACCTTCGAGTGTGAAATATCAAAGGGTGGGAGGTTGGAGAGTTCATTAAATTACCTCCCAGTTCATCATCTGCTCTACAGCTCCGTGAGACAGTCTGACCTTTCTGTTTAAATAGGTTGCCCTGCCGTGGAGATGGTCTTCTGGGGTTTTTGAGGCCAGAGATATTTTATGCTTAGTAAGACACTTTAAGTTAAAACTTCCATTTGTACTCATTCAGATTACTTTTAGCTGTCATTCACCTCTTGCACTTAGCCGTGCTTGTCCAGCCTTGCTGATTTCTTTCTTGATTTTTTAATGCATTTCTTGCCCAGGTAACTTCCAGAAGAAAATGAGAATCAGGCATGGAAAAATGTAGTGCCTTTAGGCAGTGTCTCCTTTTGCTTTTTTCCCCAGTTATTTGAGAATCAATCAAGATGTGAACACCCTCTGTACCCTGACAATAGAGCACTCAGTAACACCTCCAGTATCTTTACTGAGAGGTTAATTTACCCTTTCCAAACTCAAGAACAAGATCTTACATTTAAAAACTGGTATGCCATTTTGTCCTGGTGCTACTGTATAATTTATATCTGGTTTCAGAAAAATTAACATACATACATACACACACATAATTTTTAAATTTTATTAAGGCTCCATCTAATCGTACAAATATAGAGCTGAGCATCGGGGAATATATATAAAAAGGGTTTGGTTTGTTTGTTTATTTGTTTTTTAAACTTGGCGAATGCCTTTGTTCTGTGCTGCATCTTTAGAACAAGCTACTTCACCAGGAAAGGCAGGAAAGAAAAAAAAAAAAAAACTTGCAAAATGAGTAGTACACAGTACACCACATACCGAACAAGAGCAACATTATTGAATTAATTAGAATGTGAGCCACATCATTCCTAACTGCATCAAGTGTCAGAAATAGCAAGCAGTCCAATCACATTTAGGAATAATTAATGGAAATACTGTAGTAAATTAACATAATAAATAACATTATAATTACTGGAATGATACATACAATTAGTAAGAAACAATCATCATTAGCAAGAGAGCTTTGTTACTGCATTTGTGTTTACATAGTTCACAGTTGTACTACTCTCTGAAAGTTATCCCAAGACAAATGACAGCTAACCAGTATTAGAAAATAGCAAATCAGTATTCCTGGGATGCTAGGTAACCACAGTGGAGTTGGATGATTTGGTTTTCCTTAGTGAATGGTTAATTTGCCCCCAAATCCCCCATCAAACATCGAATTTTGGCTGTCCAATGCTATCTGGAGTGAAGCAGCAGTATTTTTTCTTCTCATCCAGCAGTTCAGAAGGCAGGGCACTAGCTCAGCTGAAAATAAACAAGGGTTAAATTTTTAATCAATACTTGAACCCACCTTACCCACCTCATCCAAATATACCTCTCAGTGTCTTGGTCTTCTTTTTCTGTGGAGGGGTCAGGTGAATAGGTCTAATCATCTCTGTTTGACCTATGAATGCATTGCTTTTCTGCTTTGTGCAAGTAATTTGAATGTGTAAATATCAGAACTCAGCTCTTCTGCTTTTGTTTTCTAATCCCCAGGACAGTCCAGTGCTCTACATGAGACATCTCACACATACCTAATTTGAAATTTTCTAAAAGGAAGGACAGTTAAGCCTTTCATCTAAAGTGAGTAGGATCTAAGTTCAAACCTGTTCTTCTTCAAATCTGTTTTCTTACATTCATTCTTGTAAACTGAGTGGAGTATTGTGATACGTTATACCTTTAATTGTCTCCTCCTGGAGCTTTCTCAGTCTATGGGAAATACTTAAATAGTCATTCTGATCTCTGTGGAAAGCTGGGCCCTTGTATGTACTACTAACATTTCAGTAAAATTCCCATTTCCCATCACTCAACAATATATTTTACTTACTCGGGGGAAAAAACAGCATTACACAAAAAATCCTAACTCCATTACAGTACATTATTAACTTCTGTTTCTTCAATTTTCAGTCAGTTCTCTAGTTATGTTGCAATTGTTGTGCTTTCAAGACATTAACTTTATAAAAACATACTGGAATTCAGTAAGGGCAAACACAGGATCAGTTGTTGGCTGTTTACTTCTTCTATCTGTAATGAGGTTCTGGAGATGTATAGGAAACCATGCCAAAAGCTGTAGAAGCAAGATTAGGTTTTCAGTTCATTCTGCATTTTACTTTTTAATTAAAATGTCGTCTACTTTTTTCCCATTAGTTTGTAATGAAAAGGTGGGATTATGAAGAAATAAATAGTTACTTTCACAGAAACACAACAGTGTTCTGAGTATTCTATACATAGCACAGTGTCTCTATGGTCAACTCTGAATTTTCACACAGGAGAACCTATATAAAACTTAAAATAAAATAACTGTGGACAAAGAGGGTGGTGATGGAATTGAAAATGAGCTTTCTCACTCTGAGAGGAAATCAAATATGCTTTCAGTAATCATGGGTAATATAGCATTGTCATTTCTTAACAATCAAGTCACATATAAAAAATCACCATGTATGCTGCATTGCTTTGCCCACAGTTAGAAATTCCCAAATGGTCTCTGTTGTTACAACAGTAGTCTTGTATTCTCACATAATAGGTAAAAATAAATGTTACAGGCAAGTTCTATTGACTTTGTCCAACTTTCAATACCTGATTTAGCTAAGTACAGCAACCAGCCAGGCTCCCTGTACTGGAAAGAAAGTTACTCCTCCACAGAGTGGTTCAGAGCACCTCAGTTAGGATCCTCTAAAACACCCTCTGGAGGAACCTGCCCCAATTTGCTGATGATAAAGGCAACCTACAGAGATTGCCAAGGCAACTGGACAATCTGGATGGCCAAAACTGAGTGATGTCAACGTTTATTCCCATTTTAACACCCAGCATGAGCACACTGTCTCTGAATACAATTAATTTTAAGTAAACCTTTGAATTAGCCTTGAGGTCCTGGCATTCGTTTTTCCTTTGTTTTCCACTTCCTTTCCCTCACAAGCTGCTAGAGGCGTAGAACAAGATTTTAAAAGTCATTTAGGTGCCTAAAGTGACAAACTAGTGTCTAGTTTGGGGATTTTCAAAAGTGCTTAACTAAAGTTGGAGTCAAGTACAAAGCAGAAGATCTTCAAAAGAAACTGGGAATAGAATTTTCCTTTAAATCAGTGAAAATCAGAGAATTTTTGGAAACCCCATGTATCATGCATCTGCTCTTTAGGTACCTAAACACATCTATGAATCTGCCCTAGAGCCCTCTGCAAGGATTCTCTTTCACACTGCCATATTGATGTTTTCCACAGACTTAGCCAGAAACCTCCAAAGGTGTGTAAACTCCCCAAGATTGTTTTTAAGTTCAGAGATCTATTTTCTGTGATTACTGTGGCAGCATGGTGTGTTTCATTACATTTTTGAGCAGTGGGATTAAAGAGAGACAAAAAACAGGTCATCAAAAGGGGCCTAGGGAGGTTATTTCCTCCTCAGCATGATAATGAAGTAGAGCTGTGTGCACATCTGATAACTTAAACCAAAATCACACCGAAATTAAAACATAAAGTTGGAGCTTATGTTTTGATTTTTCCAGGAGTTTATGCTTTATTTCCCACTAGAACAAAATCCAGACTGGTTCTTTTTTTCAAACCAAATCAGTACGGGAGATCAAGTATCTACTTTCATGTTCTGTAGTCCTTTTGGCATTTCTGCTGGTATTTGTTACCAAAAAGAACTCCATAGGGGATTACTCCTGGTTATGCAGGGATGCAGTCTTGAGCAATGTGATAAATGATAGGCTGATAGGCATCAGAAAACCAATTATACAGCAAAGCCTATCAGTTCTGCTGATTTTAAACCACAGCTAGTTAGGTTTGACTCTGGAGTAATAAGAAAGTCCACAACAATCTTTCCGGAGAGGAGTCTTTCCTGTCTCTGTGAAGAACTTGAGAAGAGTGTATTTTGTAAATACAGGGCACTTCACCCACTCATCCTTCTCTGTTTCTGACACTGCTAATCCTGTTGCTGTAGTTATGTGGCATTTTTTCAATTAGCTTTGCAAATAATAACTCAAAAGAGGTATATATTAAATTTAGTTTGTCCAAGTTCAATTTAAAACAAATTGCTGCTGTGTAGAAATAATAGAAGTTAGAAGGGAAGAGCCAAGTTTTAGAAGGATTAGAAGTGTGATTTAAAAACAGCAAACAATAGATTGACTTTAATTAAATTAAAAGTGATGTGTATGCTACTACTTAGGGTTGGTTATTTACATTGTTAATCCATCACCACAAAAACTCACAGTTGTCTTCTTTTCTGTGTTATGTTGAACATAAGAGTGTGAGATTAACACTCT
>NW_010107176.1:0-8830 GCF_000699245.1 Pterocles gutturalis | reverse complement strand
AAAACTCCTTTCTGAAGAGGTGGAAATTGCACCACCAGCCAATATGTCTTGAACTCAGAAGAATGACCAGCAGCTGAGGACAGTCTGAAGAACTAATACTAACTAGATAAACTACAAGAACTAGATCCTAGGGGTAGGTGATGCAGATGAAGAGAGATTGGTATAGTTTTCTGCCCGCTTCAAAAGCAGCATTTTGTTTTTTTTCCTCAGAATTAATTAAGAAATAGGAAAAAAAAAGAAATATGAATTAAATAAATACTGCAAGAGTTACTGAAGAAAAAAAAAATCACATAATATTATTTTATTGCTGGACTTCAAAGGAGCAGATGAATTTGGGACTTACATTAAGTCCTTGTCCAGTAATTATTGGAGAAACTACCAGACTAAGAGAACAGGCTTCAGAAGGCTACTTCGTTGTTTTCTGTAACTTGCTCAGACAGAGCACAGAGAAACCAACCACTGGGAGAATTATTCCAAAGGACTTCTGTTGTTGTCATCACCTTACAAGTCTTTAAAGTGTTAGTGGCTCCAATCAAGAGCACAGAAAAAGTATGTTTCTCTTTTTAAGAGTGGAGCAATGAATAAGTGTCCATTGCAGACTGGGAGGCTCAAGGAAATGTAACAAGTCCTACAGGTCCTCTGCTTATTGTGTACTGTCTAGTTCTATACAACTAACACATAGTTTGGGAAAAATACACAAGAGGAAAATTTGCTTTCTGTGGCTGAGTTTTGTTTTTGTCAACCAACTAACATGACTCTTTGAGTTCTGGGTTTTTTCTTTTTCTCTCTTGTCTCTCAGGTTATGGTTTGTTTTGTAGATAGTTAGCTAGTCAACTCTTCCTTTCAATTACTTCAGTATGAAAACCCACATTTTTTTTTTCTTAATTCTGCCTTTTAAGCTGTGCAGAAGTGCATAGTCTGGTTGCTGAAAATAACATCTTTATTTCACAACATAATTATAATAGACGATAGTCTGGTTGCTGAAAATAACATCTTTACTTCACAACATAATTATAATAGATAAACAAGCTTGTTTCACCATGTCTGACATACAAAGATTTTATTTAGGCTGGAAAACAATTATCAGCTATGGATTCTTGTTAAAGGTAGTCTATTCTGCTAAGCTGTATTAAAAGATTCGTTAATTAAATTCTTTGCTTTCTTGTGTTCTTCCCGAGCTCAAAACTACCTGAAGTTATTTGTGTTTACAGCAGGTTTGCAGATTTCTGTAAGTCTCTATTATGCTAACTGTATTAAGCCCTCTATTGGTAAATCATTTGGAGGAAACAGATGGAGTGGGAGTAAGGATCAAAAATATTAATGAGGGAGTAGGAGAATGTAAGATTAATACAAGTCTTAGAATTTCTGCATCGGGCAAGGTATGGAAATATCTGGTGTCCTTATTTCAACAAAAGCTAGTGTGGAAGTCCTTGTTTTGGAGTGGGTATTTTCATTGATTTTCCAGCAAACATTAAAATTAAGGGTGAGAGAATGCTCAGTTGCATTTTAGGAGCATTGCATTAACTCTCATTTTGACCATGGTGAGGGGACTAAATACAACAGATATGGGCACTTAAAGTCCCAGTGTGCTAGCAGGACTGGCTCTATAGTTACAGATGTAACAGTCCTGCTTTATCTGCTTAGTCCAATAATGAGATTGAGCATATGTGGCACAGAAGTACCACAAAGGAGACAGTAAAATGGTTTGTGATTTAAAATAAAAAAGTCCAGAAGCCTTTAAAAGATTATTATTCCACTGATTAATCTTGCATACTCCTCTACAAACATAAAATGAACCAGCACTTTCTTTGTTAAAATTTTATTATTTTAATGACTTTGGGTCAGCTTGAGCTCACTCAATATACCTGGTAAGGGAACAAAGAGGATTGCAAATTTATGTTTCAGTGTGTATATATTATGCTTGTTTGTATAAAAAGTTAATGCATTTTTTATTAAATAAAAATAGAAGCAGAGGTTACAAAAAGCATGAGTAATTCTTAGGAGTGGGGAACAGAACGTAGTTCATCCTCCTATCTGTTAAATGCTTTTATCACCAGGTCAGAGAATCGATTGTCCTTGTGCTTGTTCTTTCTTCCTCTGCTTCCAGTTAATCCTCTAATATTCCAAGCAAAGATGAACAACTATTTTATCTTTTTTAAGAAATATAATATAGCTTAATGGTTTCAGACTGACCTTAGTGAGACAAAGATGTGAATTTAATTCCTGTCAGGAACAGAAAGGATTTGGATGCAAGTATACCACTGCCTATCTAAATCTCATAACTGCTGAACTGTTTTTTAAAATCACTTGGCCTTGATTTGAAGGAAACACTTGACCTCTGCTTTTGTCAGAAAAGACTTAGGCTGCATCCTTCGTGGGAGGCCTGAGTGCTATAAGTGATGAGCAAAGTGCAGTGACTCCTCAGAGCTCAGAGAAGCCTTGAGAGGAGTAGGATTCACACAGTCTCATCAGCCAAGAAGGTTATCTGGCAACCCCCTTGAGGGTCTTCTCTTTTCAAATGGATGCAACAGGAGCTGGTAGGATTCTGACCACCCAGCAAATCAGATGGGGAGGATAAGGAATTTAGCCATGGCGGGGGAAGCGAATGCAGTCTTCCTTTGCTACTATGCAGGAAGGTAGATCAGAGTTGTCCTGGCACAAAGTCAGGCTCCAGCTCCAGCCACCAGCTGGGCAATGTTAGTGAAACACATTCCCATGTGCAGTAGTCCTTGCTCACCATGTTGACTTTGCCGGATCTTTTTTCTGAAATATAGCTGAATCTTCCTCTATTGCATAAAGCATGTAGCTCAGGGGTACGGATTTTGGTTTTGTTCCCCCTGTTGCATTTCTTTTCCAAATATAAATTTTAGTTTTCTTCAGGAACTATGGGAGTTGGGCTTTTAAATGTTACTCAAATCTGATCATCAATTGTACAGCAGTGTGGTACCTATGACATGAGCAAAGCTACCATGAATGTCTTTGAAGAGCGAGTATCAATGCAATTTCTTCTGTCATGTACAAGGCACAAACAGATGGTAATTCTGCATGTTTCCTGAGTCTGATGGTAACTGTTACATATTCTAATGTAATGACTGATCAATAAATCTATACGAATGCTTTCTAATTATATATTTTGATATGCTCACCTGTGTTCTAAACCTCCAGACAACTGAAAAAAAAAAATTCTTCCTTTCCCCTAAATTCCTTACAAAACTTCATGATCCTTTTTTGATTAATTTATTATTGTTAATGAGATCAGTTAACATCTAATTTTCTTGGAAATTCATTCTCATAACTTCAAACATAGCATTTCTCTTACCTCTGTTCAAATCTGAGTGGCTTTTGACGTTTAAGAAATCGTGTTTTCTCACTTCATAGCTTGTGAAAGTGAACACACCATTGTCTGCACAATTCTCTTGTAATATAGTGCATCTACTAAAAAATTAGTAGTAGCTAGCATACATAGAAATACTTCGTGTTGTCTTTAGACTTAAGAGAAGCCTTAATGTTAAAATTTACTTGTCACCTATTAATTTTTTACCTATAAAATGTGCCATTTCACAAATAAAGAACAAAGAGACTGTTCCTAAATCTCTGCATTCATGCCATGTGTCTTCAGCCATTTCTAAATCTGTGGAAGTCTTGAGTATGGAAAGTATACAGTTTCTACTGAATTTTAAAATGTGAAATCAGAGCTATTTCCATATTGGCCTTGCCCGAAACATTTACAGTAACATGTTATTTTCTCTGCCAGAAATCAAGTGATTTCCATATAGTATAATGAAAGACTAAAGTGTATTTATTTCAAATAAAATGTTCTGTTCAACACTTTGAAATATTATTTTGTTTGTATGAACCAGCAGAGTATAGTATGGATAAACACGACACTATCTTTGCCAGGAGATAATCACAAGCTTTGAAACAGCACAGCAATAACTCTTTCCAGGATGCTGTGATTAGAGACCTCCTAAGTACTTATGGAAAAGAAACAAGGTGTTACAGTTTAGATGATAAATAATAATAATAGGTTCAATCCAGTATTTTTGAAAAGAAATAACCTCTTTATTTCTCAATATATATTTTGAATATTATGTAGTCATTGTTTATTCAGCTACACCAAAGCAAATACTGCTCTTACAGCTCTTTTATAACTAAAAATATGCCTTCAGTAAAAAACAAGCTATTGTCTTTATTTAAGAATTGTGAAGGGGGAAATAGATACAAACTGTGTTGCAAAGCTACAGTCCCACAGACTCACTTTGTGGTATGATAATTTATTTGTCTGTGTTAGTAAAGCTGTATGGACTGGCAAATCTGACAAACTGCTCTTGTTTTGGTCCTTTCCTTTTTTAAATTATTTGAACTCCTGGAAATACTAATTTTAAATGTATAGGAAGGGCATGGCAACATTACAAGGTAGTAGTCTAAAGTGTTCTTTCATGTAATTTGTATCAAGCTTTTAATTTCTAGATTTTTTATTGATTTTTAGGGAGTACATGTTGATGGAAGGCATACATACAGAAAAGGAACTGCCTTTGAAATACTTTTGTTACTGATAGAAAGGAAGAGCAACACAGTTAAATATTGATCAATTTGTGTCATTTACACAAATACAGTTAGGGAAAGTTCTCTGACTCCAAAACTACTTAAAATTATAAATTCAAATTATAAATTCTGAAGTCCTGTCTACATTATATACATTCAATGAAACTACTAAGGATGTCATAACAGGCGCAACATTCACTAAAATGTCTTTATACTATATAGTGTCTTGTTCTTTCTTTTGATCAGTCCAAATTATATGTGAAAAAATAATTATTTAAAATGGTTTCCTATGAGAAATTAGTTTTGTGATAGCAAAGCTTTGCATGCTTCAAATTATGTTATAAATCAAGCCCTGAAAATAGATAAACATTAAATGCATGATATATATTCAGAAACATCTCATTGTTGTTATAGGTTTATAAAATAACCCCATCCTGTATTCATTAAAAAAAAAAAAGTGCCATTATAATCTGCGGGTGGGCAACAACACATCAAATTAATTTGTTTTGGTATCATTCAAACTGCAAACAAAAAAGGAGGATGGATATACAATGACTTCAAGTGCAACCTTGGGTGACCATGCAGATGTGTGTGGACAGTCCTCCCCTGAGAAAATTGAGAAAATGCTCATGTAAAGATGTGTGGACTGTGAAATGATCTGCTTCAGTAAGATTGTCAGATCAAGTAACTTTTTTTTTCAAAGGGGGTAATAAGCAAAAGGTAAAGTGATTAAAAAAAAAAAAAACAACTCACAGAGACACAAACTTGATAAACCGTAATGGAAACCATGATAAGGAGTGAAACTCTTCAGCCACCAACTGATGTGGCATAGTCTTGGAGAGGGCCAACATGGACTTTATTACTGATAAGAACCTGGGCTTTATAACTGATAAGAAGGAAGAAAAAAGATGAACATGAGGATTTTGGATAATAGAGGGGGGGGGCGGTCTGTGGGACTAGGCAAAACTTACTGAGGAATATTTAGGGGGAAGGAATTGGTGAGGAATGATAGAGAGAAATATTAAAGGAGCTGGCCACATGTCAAGAGTTGCCAGTTTGCCTGATCACTGCACCCATCCTATCTTCTTATTAAATCCTTTCTTAATTGCCTTTCTATGTAATCTCGCTCTTCAACCCATGTATGAGTACTGCAAACTTTAGGAGCCAGAGACTGGAGAGGCCAGAGTGGTACCAGTGGTACAAGTACCAGTGACAGGAGTGAGACCCTGTGGAGAGCAGCCCATGCATTCATGGTGCCAGCAACTGAAGGAGTAAGGGGCTCAGATTCATCAGCTGGGAGGCACCTGGGTCATAGAAACCCGTGTGCTTGATGTGAAGCAGCTGAGAGGCTGCAGCAACTGGTGCAAGTGCCAAGAACTGGAGTCAGACCTCAGGCCACAGGGTCCTTGTGCCTGTGATGCCAGTAGCTGGAGTGAGTGAGGGTCCCAGCACCAGCTGGAGTGGGGATAGGGCCTGTGTGCCTGCATGCCAGCAGCTGCAGGGACCACTGCCTTCTTATCTTCCCCTAACCCAGTGTGTGGGGGTGTGGACCAGCTGACGAGTAGGTGGCCCCAAGTCCATGCAGAGGGTCCATGCTGGTATTGGGGGGGGTCAACTGAGTGTGGAGTGAGTGTGAGTGTGACAGTTCATATGTGTTTGCTAGAGACCACCAAGCTGCACCAGCCAATGAGTGGGAGACCGGTGGAGCAGCTAAGAGTGGCTGGGATGCGGGCAGGGGTAGCGATCAGACAGAGGCTGCTGATGTTCAGGGGATCTGCAAGCGTGTGTGTGTGAATCACCTCCTCTGTCAATTTTGCTCAGCTTCTGCTCGTCATAACAGTGAGCCCACACCAGTATGGATAAAATCTCACTAGACAAAATACTGCTATAGGTTCCTGGTGTGGATTGTCAACAAAGTGACCGTATTTTTTTGGCCTTTGTTGTGTACTTGCAAAATTGAAGCTTATTCTGACATCAGTGAAAAGTCTTTTTGCTTTGTAGAGGAAGCTAGTTATACTAATCATACTAAAAAATGAAGCAAATGAATTTGCTTTCTTCGTCTTTGGGGAGTTTGATGAGGTTGACACTTGAAACCAGATAACAGTTTATTTTTTAAAGGCAGAAAGTGTAGACCAGCCAAGTTGGAGTTATTTGTGTTTAAAATATTGAAGATTGTCTTTTAGTGTGTATACTCAGATGACAAGAATGGATTGGAAAATTAACGTCCACCACCAAATAGAAAGTACTTTATTCTTTCATTTTTAAAGTAAGCATACATGGAGAGTAGTGATGGATATGTTCAATCTCATGATACAAAGCACCTTACTACAGCTTGCTCTGTGAAAAGCAAAAGGTTTGGCTGCTTGGAGCATTGTTTTAAATTGGTTGAATATTATGCTATTGGAAATTTGATTAAGCAAAGAAGAAGAATGCAAATTTATAGGTCTCTGGTCTACTATATCAATATCAATAAAAATGTACTAATACGCCAATAAACCATTTAAACAGTCTGAGAGTGGGGGGTGGGGGGTTGTGGCTTGAGCCATGCAATATGAGATCCAGACTATCAAAGAGTGCAGATTGCATTTGAGATATTAAAAAAATAGCTTTCTGTACTATGACACCCAGTTGTGAACTTTATTAAAATGCTAACAATAGCCTGCAGTTACTAGACAATGGAATGTAATGATAGATTTCTTCTGTGTGTGGAATAGGAAGACTGATAGAGAGACTTTTAAAATGCATTTGATAAAACTGTTTTGTTTTTATTGTTTTCTAGAAAGGGCAACACCAGTATGAAATATTGTACCTGGTGGAAGGAACATTATACTTCAGAATTAAAGTGTAACACTATGGATCTTCTCTGCATACTTTTTTTTAAATAGAAGAATTGGTTTGGGCAAAATCTGGCACACTTTCATAAAAATTAAAATGTATGACGGCTCAGATCTATAAAGAAGAAATGCCATCAACAGTTTTAACGCTCTTGAAGGTGGACATACTTACAGGAAACTAAGTAAATAACGTGATGAGTGTATATAGTTTATTGTAATGACACGTGTAACAAGCTGCAATATCTAAAAATGCTCACTGCTCAGATGTGCATTGCATCTCTAACTGTGCATCAGAAAATGAAAAATTAAACCTAGGGTAGCATTTCCATTGAGAAACTAGACATTTGAAATAGGATAGAGAGCTTTGTTTACTCTTTGATACTACTGGGGTTTGAGGGTTTTTCATTGTTTATGAGATCTGTTTTCTTCAAGTAATACAATTTCCTCCAAATCCTGAGTCTTCACTTAATTTATTCAAGTTTTAATGAGCACACCTGATGTTCAATAGTATTTTCAGGTGTTTTCATCATGCTATTCAAAATAACACTTGCTATGTCATAGATCTCTCAGATATAGGTGAAAAGGAAGAAAAGAAAAAGCTTGGATACAACAAATCGATAAATGATTTGCAGTATTGGCAGCTAGGTGAGTCACTAGGGTCAAGCTCAGAAAAAAAAATTTCTACTGCAGACATTCTAGCTTCTAATCACTTGGTGACACTTTTTTTTTTTTAAAGCTGTTCTTTTGTCCGAGGCATAGCTAGACCATGGACACTTGTCACCACATGGTCTATTTTTTTCTGACAATTAGAACAGTATATATGAAGTAGAAAAGAAAAGAAAGTTCACTGTACCACAGTTTGAGGTCACTTGTGAGAGATTAAACATTTTTTGCTATTTGATGATCATTTTGGAGAAAAAACAAGTAGAAAAACAAAAAGAAACCCCAGTCAACCAAAGAAAAAACCCATTTGCTCTAATTTATAACAAGTGGGAGATTATTATATGCTATAAGCTTTAATCAAATCTTCTTACTGTTACAAGAAAAGTAAGAAATTATATTCTAGTAATTTTGAGTACTATCCGGGAGCGAGTATAGTTTGAAGATTAAGTGTAACTTTAAAAGTTTAAGGGATCTTCAGAAGAACTTTCAGTTGTGGTAGCTCTGTGTTGGTTACATCTGTGATGCCTAATTTTGCTCCCAATGCATTCCATGTTAGTTGTGTTACTGACTACGAACCGAAGACAGACAGGTCAGGAGTTCATATTTCTGAATACATTTCAGGCCCATATACAATACTGACTTGTGTGACTTTAAAGGAAAAATAATAAAACAGACAGGTGAAACTAGGCAGAAGTGAAGAAAAAATGCAACCAGATTAAGCCATGTTAAATATGATGAGTTAACCTCTGTCCTGTCCAAGAATAAAATTACTTGAAAAATATTATAAT
>NW_010107175.1:0-224 GCF_000699245.1 Pterocles gutturalis | reverse complement strand
CCGGCTGACTCCGCTGGCCCCAGCCAAGGTGGGGGGGGTGTCACGTCAGTTTTGTCTCGGCAGGTTGACCCCGACGACGTTCTCACCAAAGAAGAGCAGATCTATCTCCTGGTGGAAGCCAAGGAGAAATGTCTCAGAGACATAAAAGCCCAACTGGAGAAGATCAAAGGTAGCGTCCCCTCCCTGCACAGGGGTCCTGCCGCCCCCCAGGAGCTGGTGGGAAA
>NW_010107174.1:0-8879 GCF_000699245.1 Pterocles gutturalis | reverse complement strand
AAGTCTGGCTTACTGGCTGACAAGCTATTTAGGTTAGCTGGATGTACAGATACCTTCAAGGAATTCCAGAAAAAATCTAAACAAGTGGTCAAACTGACAACTGAAGCAGAGACAGATCAGATGTTGAGAACTGCTGAATAACATACTGAACAAAAGAGTTTAACCTCCTTTTTCTCTGCAGGGTTAACACACACCAATAACCAAATACACCTGAGCATCACCACACACATGCTCCAACAAAAAAGTCTGTTCAAAGTGCTGATTTGATTTAAAGCTTAAACATGCCAAAACTCTGCAATACAAAAATACTACTCATGTTAAAGATTTTTTTTTTTATTAAACACAATTCAATAGGACAAGCTCATTTGGAATGCTATATATAGTACAGGTCATCCTAATTTAGATAAATGTTACCATTTTGTCTTAAAAATAGTTCCTTTTCATAACAACTTCTCCCTTGAGAAAAGTTTCTATCTCTGCTACACAGGAATTCACTCTGAGCAACAGCAGTCAATTAAGTGGCATCAGTGGCATCACCCTACTAGTCATAGGGAGCGTTTGGAAAAATCCTAAAAAGAACACAGAAATTGCTGCAGCAGACACCTTCCAAAGAAGAAAGGTCTCTGGCTAGCTGAGCCTCTCTCTGCCCGTCAAAACAGCAAAAGTCACAAGCAGCAAGCACAAGACTGAACCAAAGTCACATCAGATGCTGAGGAACAGAAGTGGCACCATTCTGAACAGAAGTCAGGTCTGAACAGCAAAAGCCTGTTTTGAAGAGCATTGCTACTATCTAACAGCAGTTAAAAACCACAGCAGCATCACTAATTGAACGTGGACCTTACCCTGCACGCACTGTGGCAGCAGAACTGTCACGTCTCCTAGATCAGAGGCATACGATGCAGAAGCACAGTGCACTCATGCTGCCTCACGCACCCTAATAAACCCCAGGGAACCCCAGGAGCCTTAAGGAGTAGACAGGCTGAAGATGTCCCCCTGGGGAACGCAGCACTGGGGTGAGCAGAGGTTTCAGCTTTAGAGCACCATGGATCCCCCAGTTACACCACTGCAACGCAGGCAATGAGGAGCTCACCCTCACCGACTGCCTGGTCCCTGTCAGCCCAGGACAACAGCCACCCCATCCCCACGGTGCTGCCTGCTTCCCTCCATCTCGGCAGCTCCAGAGCCAGCCAAGTCTGCCCATTGAGCTTCATCAACTCCCCCTCCCGAAGGGGTTTCCACAGGCTTCTGTGGCCTGAACCAGGCCGACTGACCCAGCACCACCCAGGACAGGCCACCAACCCCAGATACTTCACAGGAAACAGACTGGATAACTTGCAGAGCTGCATCACATGTGACAGTCACATACTTTGCATTATTATCCCCACCCAAATTCCCTTTGAGATAATTTGGATAAGCAGCTCAAAAACATTCTCAGTCTTTCAAACAGTCCAACTACGAGAACTCCAAGTGCCCAGGATGAAGCTGTCAGTGAGATGACTCTTGCGGTTCACTCAGGGGTTTGGTGCCACAGGCCAACCGATTGCTGCTGCCAAACCATGGTGCCAACCTGCCTGAGCCCCTCCAAGGACATCCCGCAGGATACGTGCACTGATGGCTTGGAGGCTTCACGGGCAAGGGATCATCCTGCACAGCTGGGCCACCTGCATGTCTTCAAGCAGCTGCCGAGGCTCAGCTGCCTCAGAGGCCACATGAAATCAAAAGTTGTGCTTGGCACAAGCAAAATTAACTGCAAAGTTATCCACAGCACAGCTTTATAGAGCCATTCTGTGGCTACCTGCCTCTTCCTGTGCTGCTCTAAGGGTCCAGAAGATTATTTTGGCCACTGCTGTTCCTCTGCAGGGCATCCCCTCTGCAGCAGGGTTGTGAGGGATGAAATAGCAGAGAGCCTTCTCCTTCGCAGCGGACTGCCCTTGTTCTGAGTACAAGGCTATCAAGGCAGTTGCAAGTGGTACATTAGAAAGTCGCAAGTTATGGTAGGGTCATTTAATCAAAAGTTGCACTTACATTTTCGTTCAAAATAGTTATGTGTCCACCTTACACCTCAACCCTGCATAGTGCAGATACAAATGACTGCCTCTTGCAAATCAATACTGCTTATTGTGTGCTTTAAATCTATAAAGCTTTCCTCCACAGAGCAAACTCTTCTAAAACGGACATTAGGCATTTGAGGAGAACCAAATAGTTTCACTGAACAATATTATTAGGCCTGAAACATCAGCTTGACATCCCAGCCAGAAAGCACTTTGTCAGAACTAATTAATCCCCACAGCACCTCTATAAGATTGAGAAAGCAATTCATCTGCTTTTTTAAATGTGTTGGGTACTTATGTTGCAGAACATCGTGGCTGGGGTGGAAGCCGTAAGTACCAGCATCAACAGAGAACAAACCAAGCCAGCAGAACCCATCCAAAAGCACGAAAAACCAGAGAACACTAACAGCTGTAGGATTTGGCTTCTTCACATCTTCCTGTTACACTCCAAACCTCCTGTGACTATTCAGAGAGTCTTCCAGATGTCACTTGACTGGATGAGTGGCAGTGAAAAGCAGTTATTATTCTATTTGGAGCAGTTTTGTCTGTTGTTTGTTCAGCCAATTATCTATGCAAGTAGCTTAAAAGGGGGGGGGGGGGAAGAGTAACCTTAGCTCTGCGAACAGGAACTCTGGGTTTTATTTGAGCAGTTAAAGCTAAGTCTTCATTACCGCAAGCAAAGCACGTAACCTTACTGAACAGGTCTCACGAATGGCAACCGACCAGCATAAAAAGTATCTCTCTCCAAGCAAGTGGTCGATCCACATAGCTCTCATCTAGGCGTACGCAGTAGCACTAATTTACACACCTCCACCTGACTTTGCCTAGCTGCTGCCACCCCCCTTTATCCATTTATTTTTCCAGCTAACACCCTGCTGGGGGGCACTCCAGGACACCAGGTTCAGGCACCAGCCCCTGCACAGGGAGAACATCAGCAAGGCTTTCCCAAGCCAGCCTCTCCCCCTCTTCAAGAAAGACTTGAAGTTCTCTTATCCTTGACACAAGCGAGTGTCAAGTCAAGCCCAGAACATTTCAATCCTGGCAGCAGTCTCTGTAATGCATGCAGGAACGCAGTGCGGGGCGGTGACGCTGCTCGGCATGCTGAGCAGAGTGCAAGGCTAGCCTTGGCAGTGCGCAGTCACCTTCAGGAGCACAGAATATGAATCAATCATTTACTAATAAATTCCTCCAGTAACCGAGATAAGAGCCCAGACTGAAAAGGCAGCGTGGCAGCTCCGTGACAGGACCACCCTCAGCCACCTAGCACACATCACTTCTTTATGTACAAGTTATTACATTATAATTTTTTTGGACAAGTCTTCCCATGTCTACCAATACATTTTCTGGCACAAGTTAGGGGAATTTAAATCAGATTCAGACATGGAAAACTTTGCTGCAAACTCATCTTCCCATAACCGTGCTAGCTGTGAAGGCCCTGGTGCTAATGCCACCTTTAGGAGATGCTCAGCCCCACTGCTGGGTTCATCCGGGCTCCAGCAAGTGAAAATCCCGTAAAACTCAGTCAGAAAGCACAGGGCAACGCTAAGCACCTCCAGCTCTGGGAACACCTCCCTGGTCAGGCTGGCAGAGAGCCTGACCAGGTCGAGTGCCTGGGGACAGTTTCACAAGCACACCCTCAGCAGCATTCCTGGCTTGCTGCCAGAGCCAGCAGCACTCCCACACCTCCTGCTCAGCCCCCGCTGTGCCAGCACAAGTTTCTGCACAAGCATACACAACCTGGATCAATTGTTTCAGTAAAATAAACCCAGTAAAATCAGATGTTTCAGCCAGACCAGTCTCTGGACCTTGCTCCCTGCACCGATGGGGAATTTTACTCCGGCAGCAGCAGCTGAAGGTGCCCCATCAGCACCACCACCAGCACCTGCCTCAGGTGCCAACACAGCACCCACCTCTCACCTGCCATACCCTCATCTTTGGGGATTTACTAGCCAATTTTCTGCCATTCCACTGTATGGAGATGAAGAGAACTACTTCCATATGAAACTACATGACCTACATAGGGACTAAATTGTTGATCCCCCTGCCAAGTTAAGTTTCCAGTTTGTGGCAGTGCCACTAACTTCACAAGCCATTAGTCTTTGAGGCAAATTTAAATGACTGATCTTGTAAGCACAACGACCTTACCAGAGCAGAAGACGAAGCTCAACCTACATATTTCTAAACAATGTGATTTACAGAGATTTCTTCAAAAGCAATTCTGATCTTTTAAGATTCAGAATTCCCCCAGATGCATTAAAAAGCTGCTGACCTGAAAAAAGCTTCATATTTTTTCATTTTTTTCATTTTCCATAGCAAAGATGAAATAACGCTTTTAGTAGTTCTAAAGTCACACTGCCAGCATCCTCTGTCCCTACACACGTGTGCATACCGCACCTCTAGCAGTGATGCCCTTGTTAAAAAGCATCATAGCTGTTGTTTCCAGCTACCTTCCCCAGTTCAAAGCCAGTTTACACCAGTGAATGAGGAAGCGTGCTGGCTCTGAAGGCAGTCCCTGTAGCCTCCAAAGCGATCAATACATCCTACCATGGGGTTTGTCCAGGGAGCCTCAGAAAAAAAAAAATCAAAAAACAAAATCATTTTTTTTCATAACTGAAGTGGTCTGAATGATTTCAGCTCCAATCCACTTTTTCCAATTCCAGGTGCCGCCTGTGCTAATTCATCTTGGAAGACTCCTGGTATTAATAAATTTAAAAAAATTCTAGTGTCACAATGATCTTACTTGCTGTCCTGGCCTCCCTATATATTAGCACTTGTATAAAACAATTAATTTTCATTTACTGTGGAAAAAAGCAAGAACAGCACAAGTCCTACACACTAAGACACCTGTTCCCAGAAATGGCACTTTGACCACGAAGGCTGCATTTCTGTCACTCACTTCTGTGCTCATGGAAAATGGTAATCAACGGCTTCTGTGGGCACACACTGAACTGCCTGTTCCTCAGAAAGTAATCAGCTATTTGGGGGAATATAAACACAAGAAAGCAGCAGATTCGCATACATATGACAGGGTGCTTGGCTAGCTGTCAGTAAAGAAAAGCAACAGGAGGCATCAAACTAGCAGCCTTCAGCTGCACAACCTACACTGCTGCCAGTGATGAAAGAAAAACCTAGGGAAGAGAAATGCTCCATCTCAGATTTTTTTTCTCTCTTCTTACACTTACTGATTTTCATCGACAGGCAAGCACGGCTCCTTTCATTCTTGCTCCCTTCTTCTAGCCCTTTCATTTTGGAGAACGCCCACATTTAAGTTGGGTGTATCTACCTTCACCCCAGTGATTACAGCTATGCTATAGGCAAATAACCCAAGTAGTGGACAGTTACATAGGAAATTTTAGCATGATGCTCACATTCCTGAACCTTTAATACAGGACGTTTGGAGACCAAGTGTGCAGAACAGACGGGGGATGAAAAGATCAGAATAATGCAGAAGAGACAAACTACTCCCCAGTATTTCACACCAAGCCAAGAACGCAGAGCTAGAGCGGCACAGCTAGGTGACCGTGCTCTCTACAGGACATGCCCAACTTTTCTTCAGCAAACCTTCTTCCTGAGTAGACAGGTGGCCCTAAATATTTTACAAGCACAAGGTCTTCTACATGTGACAACACATACATTGGCACATATCGGCCCTGAACCATGGCAAATCTCTTCCCTAATTCTCTTTACCAAAGCTCCACTTTGGAGGCCCAGGCTGGAAAACTGTATGAGATAGGAAGGGATTACAGGGAGCAGCTGTAGAATCTGGACTTTCATTTAACAAATACCTCCAACCTGTTACATCAATAAGAGCCTTCAAGAAATGAAGGGCCACTAACTGAGGCATTGCTGCCTCCCAAAACTGAAAATATCTGCTGCTGTTCAGTAGCTTCACCAAGCTTGAGCCAGAAGCGCTCCTATTTCACCAGCTTTCACTCTCAGAGTCCAGTGATAGGGATAAAATGAGAACTTCACTCAGGTCCATCTAAAATAACCTAGAAAAAACTGCTTACACCATCATATTGGCAGGAAGAGTATAAAAACACAAATACTGGAGAGTGGGGCAAGTTATCAGGCATCTCCAAATCCTCAGTGCAATCGGGAAGCTTCCGGGTTGAAAGGCAATGAGAAGTGAGAAAAATACTATCCTCTTCTAAGGTAATTTGAGGGAGAACAGAGGTTCCCCTAAACTCAGTGGAAATAAATAGTTTTATACAAGTGCCCATATATGGGAACCCAAGGACAGCACACCCACAGGAACCCAGGTACCCACCTCTAACCCTCACAACTGATGAAAGTAGAAATCTCATTTGGAGCACTCTGTTGGTGCGACTCCCAATCCACAGTGATATTCAAGAGACACCATTCTTATTTTCTGTTTGGTCATGAGTACAGCAGCTTACAGTGCAGACGCACCCTCTGTGTTAACAGAGCAGCTGGAATGCATCTCTAGTATGTTTTACCAAATTGTATGTATTGGTGCATACCTGAAACATCATGCTTGCTTTTAAAACTCAAAAAGACAAATTTCTTCCCCTGGATCAGTAAGGTTTGATCTCCCATTACACTGTATCCAAGTCCTGAATTATCTAATTTAAAAAAAAAAAACCTACAAAAACGTCAGCTACTTGAGCTTCCTTTTACAGAATGAAAAACACAGTAGGGCTTGTTTCTTTGTTTTTTCCTCCATCTGGTCACTAGAACTGCCTTACAGCTTTTTAACCTGAAATTCTTGCTTACAAGGTAGCTTGATTCTTTTCTGTTATACCACACCACAGGTACAGTAATGGTTAAGTCACAAAATTCTGACACCAAGGCTGTCACAAAAACAATTGTCAAGTCATGCCCTGAAGCTAGATGTATCCCTGCTCATGTTTATTTCCACTAAATTAAGCCAAAATGAAAGACTTAGGGAAGGTTTGACAACATGAGCATCCTATCTTCAGCTACCACTTGTTGCGCCCTGAATAAACTGATCAGGTATCACAAAGGCACAGCCCCACTGACAAGCAGCTGTGTTCAGAGTGAGCCCCAACACATACATCTTCCTCCACATCCCTCAAACTTGCAGTTTTACAGCCATGCTTCCTAGCATCTATTGCTTTCTGCTGGGTAAAAAACAGTGTGTGTAAGCACAGCACACTGAGAGCACTGTAGCAAAGACACAAACCAACCTCTCAGCTGCAGCAATTTTAAAGATGCCTCATAAAATGCTAGGCTTACAAACACCTAAAATACCCTGATAAAGTTCAATGATTAGTGTGTAAATCCAAATTCACTACTACAGGGAGTAGTTATGACTTGAGCTGATCAGATATTCCTCATCAGCTGGTTTTCACAGACAGCAGTAGTCAGGAGAAACAGAAACTTCTTCCCTGAATGTCAGAGCAGGGTTTCAACTCGCACAAGCACACGGTCCCCCAGGTGTTGTGTCACAGCACGGGTCTAGTGTCAGACCAATAAACTCCTCAAAACCTTGAAGATTTTTGGGGGGAGTGTCCAATACAGCTTGTTTTCTTGGTAGCGCTACTGAAGATGACTCAGATGCAAAGCTCGCCAGGGCCATGTGTATCCAGGTGTATTTCTATGTGCACAACAAATACATCATGTGATATGAGTTATCAGGATCTGTTTGAATATTCTCCTTTAACAGTGCTGAGTAGGTAATGGTTCCACAACAGATCAGTACTCATGTGTAAATGAGGCACCCATTTAGTAGTTTCTGTCATTTCTGACTAACCAAGGACATAAGGGAATTTTTATAAACCAGTATTAGGCCTATTAGATTTCTCACTTGTCCTCATTCTCTGTAACGAAATAAAGATGCCAGGAAAGCATTCCTAATTTAAGCTTGTCTTGGCTTTTATGAAGGTTAAAAAACACACCTTGAAACAACCGTGTTACTAGCCCTTCTCAACCACATTACTGAAACAGAAGCCCCAAAACAAGTTCCAAACCCCCAGCCAGCAGCGAGCTACATTTATGTGCAGTACATACAAGGATTATTCCTGGAAAGCAGAATACTCCTTGAAATCTTGTAAAATTTTACAGTCATTCACTCCCATACATAACAAACATCTAAGCAGAACTGCAGAGAAGGCAAAGTACTGACATCCCACCAACAACGGAAGCCCCTTCAAGGAACTGGGGCAAGAGGAAGAAAGGAAAACAAATTCTGAAATTACACTAGCTGCCCCATAATAAGGAGAACCCTCGGCCAGATGCTAAAAGTGTGTAAAATTTATCAACAACAAGCCATATATTCAGATTGTTCTGGTCTAGTAGAACGGCCGTTGGAACTAAATGATCTTTAAGGTCCCTTCCAACCCAACCCGTGCCATGAATTCTATGATTGTTGGAGCTTCCAGCTCATCAAGACAGATTTTTGAGTTATGTCCAGGAACTTCAGCTAACAGAGCAGTAAACGTGAAATTTAGAAACTTATCCTTTCAACAGCAATCCAGTAGCTGATCTTCCTGTGTGCTGGAGCCGCCGCATGCTGCCTTACCGTAACCGCCTCCAGCATGGAACCGGAACGTGCTGGGGCAGAGGGCTGCCTGGAAAACGTACCTGGGCCTTGAACAGCACACTGATTTCTGTTCTCCTACTTTTAGAGGGAACAACATAAGGAAAGAGCTCCTCAGGGCAAGCAGGAGCAAGAGGAGACTCTGGGGAAGCAGAGGGCAGACAGGGCAACCAGAAACACACCCCGGAGCCAGCGACCTCAGTAATGGCCCCGCTCACCAGAGCCGCAGAGCTGCTCGCGGAGCTGGGCCACGGCACAGGACCTGACCCACCGGGACCCCTCTGACAGCTCCTCCCCACCCCCTG
>NW_010107173.1:23054-41627 GCF_000699245.1 Pterocles gutturalis | reverse complement strand
CAATACCCCCAAGTCCTTCTCCTCAAGGCAGCTCTATATCCATTCTCCACCCAGCCTGTATTTGCGCTTGGGATTGCCTCGACCCACGTGCAGGACTTTACACTTACTGAATTTCATGAGGTTTGCACGGTCCCACCTCTCCAGCCTGTCCAGGTCCCTCTGGATGGCATCCCTTCCCTCCAGCATGTCCACCACACCACACAGCTTGGTGTCACCAGCAAACTTGCTGAGGGTGCACTCAATCCCACTGTCCATGTCTCCAACAAAGATGTTAAACAACACTGGTCCCAGTACCGACCCCTGCGGAACGCCACTTGTCACCGGTCTCCACTTGGACATTGAGCCATTGACCACAACTCTCTGAGTGCAGCCGTCTAGCCAATTCCTTATCCACCGAGTGGTCCTTCCATCTAATCCATGTCCCTCCAACTTAGCGACAAATGATTATCCTTGAGGTCTTTTTCTAACCTTAATGGTTCTATGATTCTATGATTATATGATTTTATGCAAGACGGCATATGGTCCTAGGCTCACGAATTGCATCTCAAACTATCTTTGTGTTAAGTGGTATCACAGTGATATAGCATTTGGTGGTAACCGGTTATGAGGCAATTCCTCTGACAAAAAAGTTAACTCCGTAGAAAATTGCGGACACGTTAACAGGTGCTATTGCAGCTATAACTCCTTACTGCACTCTAAATTGTATGAAGTAGTTTATGACCTCTAAACTTTTTCCTTCCCTTTCAACTTCGGAATACTTAATAAAAGTTACGCTCAAAATGTTACATAGGCTTAAAAAATAAGAAATTAATTATGAACACCCCATTTAATGCTGGAAGAGTACAATGTCCACAGTTTCTTTAAAGCATCAGTGAGGTAGTTTCCCTACCGCCAATTGAACATTTCTACAGAACTCATCTAAATGTGCTCAGTCAATTAATCTCCAGAGTGTTTCTGCTTCATTAACTGTTTGCATGGTGACCTCAGTAGAAAGGTTTTAGCTTGATGAAATGTCTCCTTCACATATCGCTGCAGGCAACAGCAAAATAGGTCTCTGTGATTTTTCATTATATACTCAGAACTTTGAAGTATCCCATCAGCTTGCTTAATACTGCTACATTAGGCACCACATCACCGCTTGTTGTGTTAACCTCTCAACAAATTCTGTAACGCCATAACAGTAACGTTTCTCATATCCGATGTCCTCCATCTTTCATTGGCCAGAGTCAAACATTTTCACTGACGTTTCATGGTAATAGTTCAAGTATCCCTAATCCCAGACTTTGTATTTGAATGGGCTAACTACTTCACTCTCTTTTAATGGTGCCGTTATTTGCCTCATGAATCACAATGCCAAGGAAGCCCATGATCTTTAAATTTTTTGACACTGTCTTCTGAAGTAACAACTTTCTAACTTAGCACAAAGTGAAGAGGGACAATTTACCTTGCACGAGCTGTACTTTGGTTTAGAGAAATAACTCCCAGGAGAACACTGACTGTCCAGATTCTTACCTTGGATATCCCACCATGGAGTTTTGCAGAGCAAATAACATTTACTCATCTTCTGCTCATATACAACAACATGGATAAATAAATGGCATGTTTAAATTTCATTATGCTTGATAGTATTTGATACATGCTACTCTGTAACTAAGCAGGCTTTCACAATATTGCAGTGGTTATATTCTGCAGTCAAAAGACTAATGCATCTTTCTGTTGATGTGATAAAACATTGGAGCTTTCATTGTCCTGTCACACAATAATGGCATAATAATTAAACATATGTGGTTGGCAAATGCACTTTTTTCCTCTTTTCCATTTGTCTTCCATTTACTAGCTATTAAGACGAAAAGTGAACTTTCTTATATATAGATTATATGTAAGATTATAAAAGAATGTCTAATTCTCAGAGGGTCTATAGTTAAGGAAAGCTAAATTGTGCTGAATATCAGAAGGGAAATCTTGCTTTTGGCAGGCTCTATTAAATATGCATAATTATCTGAAGAAGCGACTAAAGACCCTCACTCAGCGCTTTACTTCATTTTAAGTTGCCCACTGCATACTGCAATTTTTATCTATTTCCCCCGAGATTCCACAGAGCAGATAAGTTATGGATCGTAACTAGAGAAGAAGACCTAGTTTAGTCCTCCTTAAGTATACCATTGCTCCCTTGAGGACAGCTACTGGTGATGTACGTTGTCTGCTATTAAAAGCCTTCAGTAAGGGTCTTTAGCTTCTTTTTTAAATGCAACTTTGATACTCTTTGGAACCCTTTTACAGTTGTAAAAAGCAAGTTTCACAACCCAGGAAAACAGACTGAATATGTGAAGACATGTTGGACCAGTTCTTTTGATGGTGGAAACTGGAAATTTATTTGGATTTTGTAACATCAACCAGTACTGGCTGAGGAACCAGCTGTGAAATAATAAAACTTGGGATTTATTTTAGTAGTATCTTCCTCTGTGGGTCTGTTTCTGCTTTAAAAGTCAATAATATTCCAAAAAGAGATGATCTTTTATTTATGGACAATTATGCTTTCAATAGGTGGTTATTCCCCATTCTAAATCTCAAGATTTGGACTGAATCATAATGAGTCTCTCAGGAACTTTTAGGATTTCGTGGTTGAAGTTATAAATTATGTTGCTTCTTCAAAATGTGTAAGCACAGAAAAACTATAAAGACATTTTTACATGTCTTATCCTCCACCTTAGATATAAATAGGACCTCAATTTTCAGGGGTCTTCTACAGACAACATAGCAGTATAAACCAGTATGCTGTTAACTTGTATGAAAATATTGTAAAACTAATAGTGCCGTTCCTAAAAATGACTAGTTCGGCACATAATTGGCTATTACTTTGTATGGTCATATGATGTGATCACATAACTAAAAACCATCTGCTCAAAGCATACAGATTTTTAGTTATAGAGATTTAACTGAACAAAAAAAAATCAAGAAAATTAAAAACTCTGGATTTTAAGGAAGTGAAAATATGAAAATGTTCTCAGCTAGCTAACCAAAATATATCCTTCTGCTTGAAAAAGGTTTTCATTTCCATTTCAGTTTCGAAAGAAAATTTTTTTTCAAACACTGTAAATTGAGGAATAGTTTACCCTGATTTTTTCAAGTTATAATTTTTTATTTATTTTTTGCATAAATTTTAAATGTTTCCTAAAACCAGCCTAAATTCATTGATTGTAAACACCAGGAAGTGCAATTTCTTTTAAAAAAAAAAAAAAGGAAAAAAATAACTTTGAAGCAATATGTTGCAAAGCTTCTCAGGCTGCATCACGTTGGTCACAGTTATTATATTACAGATGGCACTTTCCATCTATCTTCTGACAAAGTGCAAATGAAGAATGTTTCATTTAGGTCTGCCATGTAGATGAAAAGTCAGAAAACAGACTTTCCTTTTATTTTCTTTTAACTGTTAATAGATATATATCTTGACTGGAAGAGAAAGGAGAGAAGAGGAGAGAAGAGGAGAGGAGAGGAGAGGAGAGGAGAGGAGAGGAGAGAAGAATAATCTAAAAAAAAGAAAACAGAGAAGAAGGAAGAAAAGCAAGGCAGTATAATTTTTCTGCAAGGTATTTCGCTGAAAAAAAAATAAAGAGAACATTTTTATTATCAATGTTGTGCAATGAAATGAAGACTTGCCTAGTGAAACAGAAGAGAATGATGTGGAATTTTGTCCCACATTTTATGCAGCATCTCAAGGATTAGTACACTCTCCAGTAGCATAGGAGACTCCAATTCAACCCATTCTTGTTTTCCAAATCATATCAGCATAGGACTGAAGGGGACATGGGTCACCAAGTCTCTCTCCCTGTTATTGCAGGCAAGTGAATCACTTTTATTATTCCCTTCATAAACATGCAAATCATTATTGTTTTGATTTAGGAGCATCCAAAGTCCCATCCTGCCTAGCCTCAAATGCACTCTTGACTTTTACATAATTCACAGTCATGACAACAACAGGAGTCTCTGCTGGTATAATTTTCTTCATTGTAGGGAGCACATATGTCTTAAGATTGCTCAGTGGCTGGACTCTTAAATTTACTCAGGTCACTATTAACTAATAGTGCTTCACTGAAGTCCTAGCAGGTATCAAAATGACATTTTCAAACTTTTGTGACATGTTAATACCGCAAGTGCAATTAAGCAGAACTGATAAGGTGGGCTGTAGTAGGCTGAAAAGGTAAATGGCAAAAGGTCAAATATAGCAAAAATAGTGGTATTAAAAACTCCAGTAGTTTTGTTTCCTGAAGAAATGTAGATACTAAGATTGAACCATTTAAACCAAAATTTGACTGCAGTTTCTAATAGACATTTGATATTCTTGTGTGATGAGTGTTTGTATTCAGTGGGGATCTAACACTGATTAATTCAGACATATCTAAGGAACACACGATGTCTGTCAGATTTTTCCAATATAGTCCCATGCAGAAAAAAAAAGAGAAGATAATCAGATCATCAAAATCTCATGGTATTTGAAATTAATTTTAAATTAATATGATTTTTTAAGGTCATTATGAAATCAGACATGCATTACTATAATAACCTTGGTTTTGTATAACAGTTTATTCCTCATCCCTACACCTGCAAAATAATTTGAAGAGCACTTTCCTGTTTCTATCATCTGTCTTCTTTTTTTAGAGCAAAATCCTTTTGAGACAAGGACTACGTCTCATTCAAAGCTGGTGCCACACCTGACACGCACTTCCATCCTGAGGCTGGTTTTGACCTCTACTCTCTATAGTGATCTAACAGTGCAAACAGCAACAATAAAAAATATGTTTTTCATACTTTTTTATAAGGAAATTATAATTCTTAATGTTTTCTGCCTAAATTTATGTGCTGAAAAGATACATAAAACAGTTTATAAGTGGCAAAATAATTTCTTAAATTAAATTTGTAGACCATAAGTAGCTGCTTACTACCCTGTCCATGGAACTTGCACAAAATTATAACTTATGCAAAAAGGAAAGTCACGTGAATTTGTTTCAAAGAGTAGGGGGAAAAAGAAGCAAATTTTGAGATTCTGCCCCTGCCATTTAAATATTTATTCCTCATATAAACAAACACAGATGTTAATAAAAAATCCAACCTTGTGAGGATTGGTGGATATTAGGTGATTTGATCTTGGTCCAACTGTACTGAAATGTACCAATAGTGATGCAATCACACGTGCCAGTAGCTTTGCATCATTAATTTGGCTTCTACAAACAATAAGGTTTTATCGGTCCCTGTAGTGATTATCTTGTGGACTGATACACAAGGCAAGAGCATTTTGTGTCTAGATATTGAAACTATTAATTGCCTTGATGCCATCAAAGTCATAATCTAGCCTTGCAGAAGTGCTTGGGTGTAATGTCCCGGTACTCCCCAGATATTTAGAAGCTTATTTTAAATGTGGATTAGCGTATCATATTTTCAGAGGTCCAGTGAAGATATGAGCATCAGGGAAAAAAAGATTTAAAATTGTAATCAAGGCTGAGAAGGTTACATGCAGAAGCACAGTAAATACCAAGGATGATACTTAAAATTTTATAGTGATGTTAATTGCCCTTAATTTTCTTCTTTCTTCTTCTTCTGAAGAAATGTTCTGAAAACAGTACAGTTGCAACTGACTATCTAACAGAGCATCGATACAGCCTCTGTTGCTTTGACTGGAGAAAAGATTGTGGAAGTGCAGAAGTGGAAGATCTCTGTCTTATCTTCAGAAGACAAAAATTTCCCTATGGTCTCCTGCTCCTCATTCATCTCTAATTACCCAAGGAGGTGCAGAGAAACATTCTCATATCCTTTCCTGTGGGTGAAACCCATGAGTTATGAAGAACAGCTGTTTCCCTCCATTCCCAAAGCCTTTGCCTTGGATGTTTTCGCACGACTCGGTTCTTTCCTCTCTGTTACTCATTTGCTGTATGAAGCTGATGGGAGTGATTATAAAAACCCAGTTTGAAGTGTCCGTAGCACTTTGCCAGTGAGAAAATGGACTAAAGTTTACACCAGCTTTCTTGATAACTGTCTGAATATAACATTAAGGAAGGAAGTTTAGTTTATACAATAAAAAAGTTGATGTTGGCTGTAACCTTTTTATAGTTAATCTATAACATTCCTTGTGACCAGACAAATCTATCTGTGGATTTTAAAATCATTGTTTGACTGCCCTCTTGCAGTCTGCATTGAGATTGTATCAGCCAGATACTTATTTAGGATTTTATAGACCATGATCTTACACTTCTGGAGGCAGTATAGATACAGAACAGATCTGGCCCTTGCCCAAGGAGGCTGTGTAAGAGCGATCCCTGTCTCCATCCCTTCTTAGAAGGAACCTTGATCTTCATACTGCTGAACACAAGTGTAGGAATAGCTCTGAGCACAATTATTCCTGGAAATATGAGAATAAAAATAGTGTTCTTTATATCATCTGGTGTTAGAAATTATAAGGCTCAGCAGTTAGTGGTCTTTTGAGGGTCTAGACCTCCTTATAGCTAAGTGGCAGCTCCTAACATCCTAAGTCAAGGGTCTAACATGTGAGAAGAACTTCTCTCTGGAGATATGTTTATCAAATAACCAACTCTTGGAAAGCCTTTAGATTAGAAATGAGGCTAAATTAATCATTAAATAAGTAAATTGGGATATGTATGATGCAGGTGTATCTCAGGTTAGACTCCCTTCATTATTAAAGGAGCTTTTTGTTACATTGAATGGAATTGAATTCTCACTTTCAACTATGTAGGGAGATGTGAGGAAACTCCAGCCACAGACGTTGCGATCTACTATATCCAGGAATAAGTAAAGATAAATTAACATACAACCTCATGATACAAAAAGCAAATTTTAGAAAACACTACAAGTCCTACCAAGCACTGAAACATTGGTCCTAGTTGTTATGCCTATTGTTAATCTCTTTGGCAGTAAAGCTCAGCTTGAGGTTTCTCCAAAATTCTCCATATGGTTATTTGTCTTCCCAAAGACTGTTTTGCTCTCCTGTCATAGTCCTTCTCCACTGCAGCTCCTTATCACCTTTGATTAACAGGGCTAGCACTGGCCATACAGAGAGGGAAGCATTTTGAGGGCTAGATCTGACCAAGGACAAGAAGCACAGCCTTGGAACACAACTCATGTCAAACCCCGTTTTCTTGTCTGACCTTCAACAAGGTTTTTTCACAGATTCCTGTAGTTACCTCCTGCTGTTTCACCAATACCTGTGTGTGTCAACCAACACAGTATGAACTAACAAATCTATTTACCTAACTGGTGGTAAGGTAGAAAAAAAAAAAAATTGGCTTGTAAATGTTCAAGAAGCACTCAGATGCTTTCATGTGTGTTATAAATTGCTAAGACAAGTGGGAGAATCAGAGAAATTACAAGCCAAAACGAAACCCAAAACAAAAAAACCCCAACCCAATATTCTCAAAATTCCTTATCCAAGACCATGTGAGTAGTGTGTCTTAAGCCATGGGGAGACACACACTGCCAAGATGAAAATAACATCAAATTGCCCAAATCTTTTTTTCAGTTGCAATACAGAAAAGTGCCAGGTTGCATAAGCATTTCATCCTTTATTTTAATATATATATTTGAGAGAGTAAGGAAACCAGCAGCCAGAGTTTTGAGAATATAATCTATAAGGTCCTCTGTTTTAGCTTTTCAGTGGGTGCACTAGAAGTTACTGTACTCTGTCTCTTCCAGAAACCCCCTCAACCAGTAAATAATAATGGCATTATTTAGCATGGCATTCTCAAGCCTACTGATTTACTATCACAAGACTGCTGATCTTCTGCAGACTTGTATGAAGACAATGGATCTTGACCAATCTGCACTCTGAGACCTGATTCAGCATCTTTATTTCAGTTGAGCAGTGCCTTACAGATGGCCACTGAGTTACGAAAAGACAAGAAAATCAGTTGTTTCAATTCTACAGAATTTACAGGTCTTCTGTAGAGTTTCAAAATCTCATCCCTGCTATTTTTTTCACCTCTCTCAAATTTTTTATGCCTTGAATAATGTGACATGTCAGGAGAGAGGACACCGATTGTTTGAGTTTCAGGTAGGACAAAGTGAATGTCTCTCTTTTTTATTATTGGTTAGATCTGATGCTTCAGAATCATAGAATCACAGAATGGTTTGGGTTGGAAGGGACCTTAAAGATCATTGAGTTCCACCCCCCTGCCATGGGCAGGGACACCTCCCACTAGCCCAGGTTGCTCAAAGCCTCATCCAGCCTGGCCTTGAACCCCTCCAGGGATGGGGCATCCACAGCTTCTCTGGGCAACCTGGGCCACTGCCTCACCACCCTCACAGGAAAACATTTCTTCCTAGTATCTCATCTAAATTTACCCTTTTTCAGCTAGGATAGGAAGGTGCCTTTTTATTCTGTGTTTGCACTGTGCCTTTCACAATGCCATTCTGGCTTTCAGCAGCGAGGTAAATCAAGAATAACAAGGGAAAACAGAATTTCTTCTAATATTTAAATACACGAGCTACCTGTCCACCCAGTTCACTCTTTAAACAATTTTAAATGATAAATCACATTACTCCACCCTCTTAAACAGCTCTTTGTACTGAGTAAAATTTCTCCCTGTTAAACTCCCTTAATTTTGATGGGCTTTTGTCAGGGATAAACCTGGCCCTGCATGTCTAACCTATGCCTTGGACAAGCAAGGAGAATTAAGGAACTAATTCCCTTTGCTTCGATTTGCAAACTGTGCAGTAATCTGCACATTTAATTCTATCCTTTGCATATTATTTTTCTAAGCAAGGACACAATTGGCTACAGATTTGACATCTTTGTGACAGCGAGTCTGTGGCAGCTCTGAAAAGAAAAGGGGAAGGAGCAGGGTCACAGGGAGGACAAAAGGAAAAAATAGCTGTCTAAATCATATATCATTAAAGTGATGCTCATTGAATTACCTCTCTCAGGGCCTGTCAAAACATGTGGTGCCCTTGCAATATGATGTGAATTAAATGCCTTCTGGCCCCTGAAATATCGTTTTCAAGGCCAAATGTGTACTTTCACAGTTTTCCTCTAGTAACTATGAAGAAACATTTTAAACATGCTGATTGACTCTTACGATTAGCAAAACCAACTCAGGAATATGGCAATGCGTGATAAATGGCTTTCAAGGGAAAAACAGGACACATGCCTACTTGCAGACCGTTGGTGATGGTCACTGATAGCCCCATCCACTGAGAAACTGCTAAACACAGCTTAAAATTGCCCCTGGAAGAGAAAATGTAAGTAGAATCAACTCACTGAATCCTTTCAGTTATTACAGTCTTATGTTGTCCTCTGTTAGTGGGGAGTGGGTGTAATAATTGCTAGCTGGTTGGGAGACCCCATATAGGTCAGATGGTCTGGAAGGTTGACTCCACCTTCCTGAGGATGCAAGGTTCTAAGAGGTGTCTTAAGAGACAGCTCATCGCAACAACCCCATGACGGCAGGCTTCCTCCCTGCAGCTCAGACCGTTCAGGTACCAGAGGAATGGGTTTCTCCTCTTCTCTCCCAGTGAAGTTTTGAGTTTTGGTTAATTCTTGCCAATTAGTTTCATCTGCATTCACTGTGGCTGTTAGATGGTGCCGTTGTTTGGCTGCTACTATGCAAAAGTAGGAAAAGTTGGTACCTACCTGTACAATATTTGTAATTTCAAAATTTGTCAGCTTTTTGTCCATCAAGAGGCACGTTGTTTTCTCAGCCTCAGGGATTTGTCCAGAAATTGGTATCTGTAGGACATGGACAAATATAGTTAATACGTGAAGAGGTGAAATCTTATATACAGTGATACGCTGTCAAAGAATATGACTTTATGGAGAAAAATTGTGCCATTATTCATCTTAGACATGTGGACATTTGTGGGGGGGAGGGGTGTGACCTCACTGCCAAATTCAGGTATTCAAAATTCATAATAATGTCCCTCTAAAATTGTCACATTTAACACATTTAATGTAATAAGAATTGAGTTCTGTCTCTCTTTTTTTTTTTTTTTTTTTCTTTTTTAAGCCTGTAGGGTATATTTGGATTATGCATGTAAGCTTTTCTCTGAGACGATATTAACTAGATTTTTATTTTATCTGCTTCTTTCCCTGATTTTAGTGAAAGCTGCAGTGAACAGGTAATCTTTTTTCATTCTTGAAACTGTATTTGAAGAAAATAAAAATATTGTGATGCTTGCAACAGAAATGCTAAAACAAACACCACATTTATTAATGTTAGTTGTAACAGAATACACATAATTTTTCATTCCAGGACCATGGGATGAAAATCCGTGTGTCACGATGTACAGAAGCCTCCTAAGATCTCTGTGAATTAAGTGTTAACATCTTTGATTTCTTAAGGAAACTTACATAAAGTCAGCAGTATGGAGATGACCTGAGTCTCCTGAGAGAATACATCAGATGAATGGTAGAGATGTAAAGCTTGAAACACTTTGATCCTAGTGCTGTTCTCCATCTAACCCCCCCCACAAATATCTCCAAGAATCCCCTGTATGTCCTAAATGTAACGTTATTTTTTAGTGAGCTTTTTTTTTTTTTTCATGTGTTGCACTATAGACCTTTAGAACACCACAATAGCTTTTTGTTTGGAGTATTTTTTTTTTTTTTCCATTTGACATAAAGCAACACACTATTTGGAGAAAGGAGGGGAAATAGTGACATCTTTTGCATTTTGTGAATCTTGCAAAAATTATGTCTAGGAAATGAAGGAGAAAACTAAGTCAGGACACTTGGTGCTCCTGAGGAAAACTTTATCATATACCACACTCTCAGTGCAGCACATGGAGAGGCCTCCACAAGAGAAAAGAAAGGTAGGAGTTATTTTCTTACCCTTTTGTGATATCCCTCCAGTGGTTGACAGCACCTTTAGCACACAGTGATTTTTTTTCAATACATTACTCTTTTATTTAGCAATTATTAACAGTGGATGAGAGTATATTCAGTATTTAAGAACAACATTTGTAAGCAACCTTCTTACTCATGAACAGTTGCATTTATTTTTGTAGTCCAGCAGATACTCTGTGTATTATCTCTTTATGTTTTCCTATTTCGATAATCTCAGTTTTATAGCACTCTTGGAAAGGAAGATGCATTTTCTTCATGAAGAAGTTGAGATCTCAGGGAAAATTTATTGATATCCAGAAAACCAAACCATCCAGTTGTGGACTCGCTAGGTGGAATGCACGACAACCAGGCTGGATCCCTGTTCTAGGCCGTAGACAAAGTTGGTAGCAAACTGGAGGAGTCCAGATGTTCTGGCACACAGGCTGTTATCCTGGTCACTCCACCTCATTGCCTGCAAAATAAAAAATATTGCTCAGTGCTTGAATGTTGCTTGACTTATGTTCCTTGGTAAGAAAGAGATTTTGGAGTGCTGGCCTCATGCACAAGGAATGACTAGTTCCCATAAAAAGTATGGCAGCAAAGTATTTCACACATTTTCATCCAGAAAGCATGGGATGTGTTCTTAGCTTGGTATCTCACCTCTCTGGTCTTCACGCTGTGATCAAATGGACAGACTGTTTGATTTTTTGATCTTCCATAACCCTTGATTATTTATCGGTAATTTCAAGGTGCTGAGCAATTCTGGGAAATGTTGAGCACCCTGACGTTTCGGTGATTGCCAATTAAAGGTGTGCAGCACCTTTCAAGACAGTGACTTATAAGAGCAATTGTGTTGAATGGGAAAAGAAGTCTCATCCTGTTAATTACAAATTTAATTAAAACACAACCAACATCAAAAGTACAGGTCAAGAAGAAACTCAATGCGCAGTACGTTTGACATGCGTAAAAGACAAATATGCCTTTTTTATTAGTTTGAAGGTTAACATGCTCATTAGGTTATATCAGTTCATTACGCAATTGTGCCTGTGCCTATAGTATGATATATAGTAATCAACAGGAACATTTCAGGGATGAAATACAAGGAAAAATAAAAAAATAAGTGTTGAGCATGAACACTTAAAAAGATAAACTGGACAGAAAGTTCATTTTTGCAGACATGATAGGACCAGTTCATCAGGGAAAAAAATTAATTTTTTTGAGATGCAAGTAAAATAGTAAAGCAAGTTGGCTTAGGAGATACAGAGATACAAATTCGGACTGACAATGTTTATGATGACCACAGCTTTCTTGCTTTCCCCCTTTACCCTAGCATAATTGCTTTTGACTGGGCAAATCATGTTGTTCTCATTGTAATGTCATTGCAATTTATGATTCCATAAGGCACTTGAATAGATTTTTTTGGTTTTATATGTTTTGCATTTCATTTTAATGCCACCAAAGGAAATTACATACCTAAAGCTGTACGTGTTACTTTTTATTAAATACCAAACGGTATCAGTTTTTTTTTTTTCCACCCTGTTTCTTGATTACAATCAAGATGTGGTTTAGATTCTATTACAGAATCACTTTCCTACCTCAATTAGAGCCTTAAGGTTAATTTCCGCTTATGCATTGCACTAAATGTCAATCTTAATGCAGGGTTTATGAGAATATAGAAGAAAAACCCATCCACAAGGGGCAGACATAGTGTCGTGGGAAGATTTGTACACACTGCCATTGATCCTGGAATGGAAGAAATGACACAGACTGCATGAAGACCATTGGGAGATTCGTTGCAATTTCAAGTGAAATGTATTCAGGTACCATGACAGTAGTAGATGGTCTTTCTGTAAAAACTATACTGTACATGAAGTGTAGTTGAGGACTGCTCTGTCAGAAGCCAATCTAGATTGAATTTACCCAGTACGTGGAAAATAATACTTTTAGTGAAATATCCCTCCCTGACTCGTGGCCCCACTCTCTGCAACCCTAGGGAGCATCCTCAGGAAACCTTTTAGAGAATTATATGAATGTAAAGGCATTTATTGCTCCAAAAGATTTGGATAATAATTATTTCTCCTGCTTATGTGTTTTAAAAGCTTGATCATTTCCCAGATTAAGATACTTTAAAGGCTTAAGGTTCTAAAGAAGAAAAAAAAATCAAAACACTTACAATGATGAGATTGCTCATTAATGTCTTTGTAATGAATTATTTATTCTACAAACTATGGCAGAATGTAAGTAAGAAAACACTGATGTTACAGTCATTTTCTGAGCACAAAAGCTTTGCCACATGCAAAAGCTTACAGATTTGTTGAATGAATTGTATAACACCTCATGACAGCACATAGTATTATCTATGGAAAGAAAAAACGATTGTACATGGAAACCTCAAAATAGCATAATTTCCGTAGACAGATCTGGTTAGAAAATCCATATCTTTTTCGCTTTAGAAGAAAACATTTTTTTTTATTCAGGTTTTTTTTTTTTCTCTATATAACAGGTTGATTTTTCCTGCAGAAATCTTTGTTCTTTCTTTTTTTTTTTTTTTGAGAAAAAAATAATCAAAGCCTCAAATTTCAACAATATTCATGTAAAGTTTTCAGTGAGCTCTACTTATAGGGTCAAAAAATGCAGCAACGAATATTATAGTCATGCTCTACATTTTTAATATTTTCTCTCTCTTCTGGGGAATTATTAATAGAGAAGTGCTCTTGCTGTCTGTAAGAGGAAGGGAATTTTACCCTTGCCTTTTAAAAAGCACATGAGAAGCTAATATGTGAGACAGTTACTGAGGGAGTGAAGTGTCAGCACGCAAGATTAAAACATATAAAGAAAAAATAATTACTGCAGGCCTTATAAGCTATTAATGTATATCTTATTCATATCCCTTTGGAAGCTAGTGTTTTTGTAATAAAAAAGCACATGCACACACACACACGCACTCACATAGAACCCTACATAAATATATACACATAGAGTTATAAAATAATAATTCATGTGGGTAACCCAATGGGAAACCAGCAGAGATATTCAGATTTAACTGACAAGCAGTAGCTGCAAAGCTTCAGTTCTGATATGTACCTAAGGGGCAACATTTTAGAAAAGAACTAACAAGAAGATATTATATTAATATTAATAAAGTTTTCCAAAGGGAAAATATGATCAAGTGCTTTGCTTCCTAGGCTGCCTTTTTTTATTTTTCTTTTCTTTTTTTTTTTTCATTTCTGCGGAAGTTGGGAACAGAATCATCCTAACTTAACCAGTTGCTCCCTTTTCGTATTCTTCTGTCAAACTACATGAAAAGGATGGTGAGTAATGAGGTTGACAAAGCCATCCTCCTCAGATGAAGTGTGATGAACGAGGCTCAATGCCAAACATTTTTAGCCAAGTCAAGTCAGTCTATTCATGTTCATGTACCATAAAATCTGCTTTTACAAGGATAACTACAACATTTGCATTAGAAAGGAACAAATGAAATCTTTGTTTGCACCTATCCTGAATACTTCTATAGTGATACATAAAATGAGAATATGTATTTTAACTTTACATGAATCTTGGCTCCGTAGCTGATAAAATTTTATAATGGAATACATATTATCTGCAGTGTCAGGAGGCCAAGATCTGTTTCATTTTGCAATAGCTTTACTCAAGGGCAGTCTTTCAACGTCTCAGGCCAAGAACCAAATTTCAAATATTTTATTATGTTACTCAAATTCAGAGATTTTCACTCTTGTCTTTACCTTTATTGAATCAAAAACAACAAACAGTGCCTGAAGGCATAAATTCACTACAGAACTGTTAATTTTCATCGTTTTAGATGTCTCTGTCTCACCAAGAAAACTGGGATACATGAGGCACCACTCTATGCTCTGATGAAAACTAGATGGGAAACTTACTTCAAACTCTGTGAATAAGAAAAATACCTACTCTTTCCTTCTCACTCTTTCTCGCCGTCTCTCTACCCTCAAGTCATGAAGAAAGACTCTGAAATCCTAAAAGCAGTTACGAGTTCAGAAGTGGAAAATAAATAACTTTTTCAGGCCAGTTCAAGCATTTGTAATATTCAATATTATAAAAATTTAATTTCTCCAATCTGTTTGTGTTAATTTGTATCATACTTCAATTTCTGAAAAAAGACAAGTACAGAAAATGAAACTAAAAAAAGAAAAAAAAAATAATTGTTCACATTGAGAATTACCTGAAACAATTTGTTGTAAAGAGTTTTTAATTCAATCCCTTCCAGAAAACAGAAAAAAACCCAAACCATTGGCATATCTAATTGTTAATCTCCCATTCTCCTCTGTCATTCTTTAAGTACCTCAAACCTTTAGCTAAGTAGGTATTTCAGCTGCAGCACAAAATTGAACTGACTGTGCTGTTGATGAGCACATTAACTCTGAAATCTGGAAGATGTATTGGTAAACTCAATAATGAAACTTTAAAATAAGGCTAGTCAAGATCTTCCAGAATGCAAAAGTTTTTGCTAAGAGATGTCTTGAAAGAACATTAACATAATTATTACCAAAAAGCAAAAAGAGATTATCTGAGTTTGCAAAGAGAGACTGAAGGCACATAAAGTGCATTTAACATGAGACCACAGATTTGGGAATTGGAGAGCTCAGTAGATCATACAGTCCTCTTTCCTGACATAGCACATGTCATCTATACCCACTGGAAAAGGTATATACTACCAGGAAACTCAGACTAAGTTCTGCATACCTTGGATCTTGCTTGTCAATATTCTGTGGACTATTCGTGTTTCTCTTGACACGTGGAGTCCAAAAACTGCCTCAAACATTTCAGTTTAGTACCCTAACAGTGTAGATTAGATCAAAGTAATTAATTATGCTACAGATGTCATTTCTATGTTACAAAATCATATACCACATTCACAACATCAATAAATTTTTGTTAATAGCTCTCAGATGCTTTCTAGAAGAGCTAATGCCCCACAAGCTACTACCTGACCTTTAGTTGTGTGTTTCAGCATTTCCACCTGCATACAGAAATTTATGCCCCTTTTACAGATTTTTTTTTTTCAGTTTTGCAAGGTCCTTCTTACCACATTTATATTGTAGGAAGCAGTAAAGCACAGAGAGGAGAACAGACGCTTTGGCCCTCTCAACACTTTTCTGATAACTTTCTTTCCCACTGAGCAGTAGAAAAGCTCTTGCCTTGATCATGTATTTACAGCATGACTTTACCTTATACGCCCTGTTCCTATGCCATTAAAGTCTCAATCCCAGCTTCCTCCATATTAACCACCCAGAAATGGACAGCACAGATCTCCTTATAATGGCACCATGCATAGAGGTAGATAGCAGTTTTACTGAAGCTCATGTATTCTAATATTCAAGGCAAGAACAGAATCATGTAGTTGAAGTCTTTCTTCAGAACAGTGTAAAATTAGTCCATGAAACTTCCTCAGCCTCTGGGAGCTGAAATAAAGGTAGCAGAACTCAGTTTGCCCTGTCTGTTTGTGTGCATTTAAAAACAAACCACAGTTTGTCTTCTTTTGCTGCCTCTGATATGACACTTACAGAAAATGAACAGGTCAACACAATTTTGTCTCTGAAGCCAATGAAGCTACTTACAGAAATGAAGTCTAATAACTACCTAGAGGAGACCACTAATCATGCATTTAATTGCCCCTACACACTACACTTAAAGAAAATCTTCTAAAAAAGTAAAAACATTTAAACTAAGGGTCCAATATTCTAAGATTTCACTCTAAGATGGCATTTTTAATTGCAAGGAGACCCAAACAGCATGTACTAGAACCAAGCAGAACACAGTTATAAACTTACGTATGGTGTGACTACTCATAAGGGATGCTTTAGCCCAGATCTCTGAGCAAACACACTACCTTCATTTACTGTAAGTTATCGTGTACATAGAGAGAAACACAAAAGCTAAGTTTTCTTATACTTACAGTTGGCATAGATGTATAAATAAAACTGTCTGGACTTTCACAGGTGACAACAATCTGTTAGCTAACACCCATGAAGATCAGGACATAGTCAAGATGTTACACTTTCTTTCAAACAGAAATCTTCCTTATTAGCATTATATACAGTGAGGTTGGTTGTATTGTGCGGAAGCATGGATGAAGCTCAAGAAACCTGAATGCCACATCTAACTCTGACCTAAAGTTGATTCACAGGAAATCTCTGTGATGCCTACTTCTCCTTTTGTCTCTTCTTTTTTTGCAATTTGTTTGCACAGGACATTATTTCTTGTACAAATGTTGGAGCAGAGAGGCCAATCAACAGGATTGTAACACGCTGAAATTACTATCGTTCTTGAATGGATTGTAGGTTTTTATTTCGAGAAAAACATTTTAATTAAAAGAATCTTTTTGTCAGGACAAAAATGTAGGAAAAATAGAAAGTAGTCAGTATCTGATAAAACAAAGGCCATAAAAGTCACTGAAGAAATAGAGAAGAGTTTGAACAAAACAGAGTTTGTGAAATGGGCTGATACAGTATTCATGTGTAGATGGAGTACTCACAAGAAGAAAGATGTTCTTGATTAACCAAGACAGTTATTTGTGTTCTTACTGAGCAACCACAAGCTATTAATGACAAAGAGATTCATCTAATAGTAATGGGATGAGACACAGAGGGAAATCCATCTCTGCTGAAGGAAAAAAATGAATTATTTTTTGGATAAAAACAATTGATAGTTGGATAGATCTTACAAGAGGAGCCACAAAATGTTATTTTTTGGGTCCTTAAATACATGCAGCTACAATGTAGTTTGAATATGTCAAGCTCCATGAACTACTCTACTCTGTTGTGTTCTTCCAGTCATCAGTGATCCATAGTTCACCTGTACTAAAATTAATAGAGATCTCTCTAAAAGGGAGAATTTTTTAAAATATAGTTAACATTCATCATTTTTAAACCTATATAATTGAGTTAAGGAACTTCTGTCTGCACACTGGTTCCTAGGGAAGGATGTGCAATCTGAACAATTCTTTAGTCCAGCAGGTTACTTGTGTTGGCACTTAACTGTTTAGTAATGTCAGCATCCATTTTGCGATACTTAGAACTAGACTAATAACAGAGATTCGTAACAAGTGTTCAGTCTTTTTTGCCCCATACACTTTACAGCATGTATGACTTCAAGTACCAAAAGTGCTCTTTTTCATTAGGGTTGACCATTTGACATTGAATCAGTGGCTCAAATTGAGTACTCTTGCTTTTTGTTGTAATTTGTCTGCCAACTACCTGCCTCTTCTTTGTAGAAGGGAATTTAATTTCAGTGGTTTGGGGTGCATATAATCCACACAGTGCTTTGGGGAGCCTTTGGGCTGTAAGGAGTCACAGGACTGGAAACATCATTATTCTGAAAAGAAGAATCCAACGTTTATAAACACCATGAGATTGCTTTCCTGGAGGTAGCAATGTACACACTACTTAGGCTTCTCGTCACTGGAGGTGGAAGGCATTTCATTATGGAAACCATATTGTGTCTGTCAGCTGCTCAAATAAAACAGATTCTCCTGAATTGCCTCTGAAAATGTAACACTTCAGATATTGTTTTCCTTACAGCTACCTTTCAAGTCATCAAGTAGTGTTTCATTTTGTGCACTAAGTGAAAGGTTGAAAAACCAGAGGTCTGTTTAATGAGATTAACAGGCACTAGTCTGAGCACAGTGCTTCCCCTTATGTGATAATTAGCTTGGATTAGGAAAAACAGTGGCTAAATAAAGAAAACCTGAAATGTTGAGCAGGTAAAAA
>NW_010107173.1:6097-23023 GCF_000699245.1 Pterocles gutturalis | reverse complement strand
AGGGAAAAAATGTATAAGAATCTTAAAATTAATATAACATGAATTTAGCACACAGAAGAATGACAACGAAAAATAAGAATAGGCAGGTTTCTGTCAGCTTTACTAAGCTTACATTATGAGTAGTTCCTTTGCTTTTAATTATACAGCAGGTACTGTGTTTATGAAGACATCCCATTGTTACCTGGTTTTAGATCTGTATATGGTGTACCTCAGAATGAAAGTTATTCACTAATGTGCCATGTAGATTCCTTCATAAATTCTTACTCAGGACTTACAATAGTTGGTTCTTCATCATTTCATCTGGAAAGGTCTTTGTAGTCTAAAAGCTACATGGCATCTGTTTAGGTCATACCCTGGAGTGGAATCCAGCATCTTCAGTAAGACACGTACGGCAAAGAGAGAGAGAAAGGGAGAGATCCAAAGCAACTCCAGTCAGATAGATAGTCAAAAAGAGAAAGATAAGTAAATTTTTAATACTCAATGAAGCTTTATAGACTTGTAATCCAAAGTTTAAAACTCTCTCTTGAAAACGGGCAGCCAGATCCCTTTTTGCAAGGGTCACAAGCTCTTCTTCTTTTGTTTGAAGGATAGTCATCAAACTGCTAGGCCATGTCCTCTTTTCATCTATAATTCTGCAGTCAGGGTCAGCAACTTTGTCTGTATAAAGGAGATTTCTAAACCACAGCTGTCATCAAACCTCAAACATGCCCTAAACATCAAGGTACAAATTCTTCTTGAGTACTCTGTACTTTTTTCCTCTGAAGCAGGTCTGTTGTTCAAAACAATTTGCCAGACACATTGGACCACAAAGACTGAAAAGGGTGGAGTTTGGGTCTGGTGCTCAATGACCCTTCGTGAGACCATTTTCCTCAGCTGATTTCAAATTAAAAGGCTACGTGTGAAGCCTTCAAAGGGAGTTTTACATTACTGAAAAAAAAAAAGGCTCAGGAAATGCTGAAATGCTGGTGACATAAGATGGTAGCTGAGTGAGGATGCCCATATGCATTGTTTTGGATTTAGGCAACAAAATATCATCTCCATCCTATTCTAGATTGTGGCATTCAAACTGGTTTTGATTCTCAGTCCCTAATAAAAAGTTTATGACAAATCCACAGATAAATTGGATCATAAATCCAGTTAGTAGGCTTTATATTTTTAAGAGTAACTTACAGAAATACTATTATGTACTTGATATCTAATTCACATATTTCTAAGTCCTGTTGTAACATGTAAATTTTTGTTTCAATACTGTTTGGAGAAGAAAGTTCATTTTTGTGTGTTGTTTATCAAACCAGTTAGGTAACTAGTGTGATCTCCCACTCTTCATCATATATTTGGTCAAAGATTATCTTCGAAGAGCAAGTGCAGAATTCCTTTGAATCCATGATAAAATAGTTTTTCACACAGCGAATTATTTTTTTGCAAATTTGCCATGATCATTACACTGGTCATTTCCTCCTCCAGTCAAAAACTATTTGGGAGAGAAGGAGTTGTCAGTATCTACACTATTGTACCTTATAACATGTTCTGTTTTAAATCTTACAGGGAAGAAGAGTAATAGAGCAAAACATAGAACAGTCCTTTATGTCCCACAAGACCCAGAAGAACATTCTGTAATGTTTAAGATAATTCATTTTAAAACAGAAAAGTTAAAATAAACAGAAAAGATTTTTTTAATCACATAAAAAGGGAGAAAAAACAAAATACAGAAATTAGCCAAATTAGTAATCCTTAGTTTTAACAGATATTATTTCAAGAAACCACCATCTGTGTATGTATCAAGGAATAATACAAATACATAAACGAATAAACTTGTCATTACACACTTATTGAATCACAACTTCATAACAAATGCCTTCACACAACATCTGATAGTAATCCTTAAATAGTTTTTTTTTTCCTGGACGTTCACAGTTGTACAACTCTACGTCTTGGATTTTCAAAAACTTTCAAAGGTTCCATAAAGTCTCATCAACATATAAACCCCAGTTAAAGCGGCAGGGTGAGGGATATAAATACTTTCTGAGTATCTAAATCACTTAGCTTCTCAATCTTGTATACGTACTGCAGATCAGGAGATTTGGAGATATACTGCATGCGCTGCAATGGGGTGCTAAAAATCTGGAGGGATCATCTACGACATTGTGTGGAATAATTGTAGATAAATTTCTCCTCCATCTCTCTCATATTTGAATTCATGAGCTTCCTCAAATGATGGACATATCTAAGACAGGAAAATATTTCATTTTGGTGTAGTAGAAGTTTTGTAGATGAACTTGCAGGTTTGTTTAACATATAACATCTAACTATTTGCTTTGTAGAAATAAATAGACCTAAAACACCAAAAAAGACTGTTCTGTTAAACAAACATGCCCCAAAACTTTGTTTTTCAAGACTGTGATTTCTCTTCAAGCTTCTGTGTGAATTTTACAAAGCAAAATGAAAAATTCTGCCATACTCTAAAGACCTTAACCAATGGAGAAATCAGCACACATCTACATGTGTTGTTCTAACAGTAAACTTCCTTTAGGGGGGAAAAAAAAATCTTACTTATTACTCATTTGATGAAGTTTCCAATTCTAGGTGTATATTAAAGATCCACTTCTCATAGCTTACTTATGCTTGTTGGTGTATATAGCTCACATTGAATCTTTCTCTTTAAAATTAAAGAATACTAAGCCTCTTAAATCTATCCATCTAAGGTATGTTTTCCATTTCCTGAATAAATTCTTCTACACCTTTTTCAATGTTTTCCAATTTTCCAGCATCCCTCTGTAAATGCGAGAACTTCAAAAGGTCCCAAACGTTCTTACTCCCACTCCTCTGCTCTCCTTCTCTCCCCAGACCAAGCAGGGAATGACCCCATGGAACACCATGAACACTCTGTCTTCCCTGGAGATCTTCCACAATGACTGCACAACTGTTGAAGGCTTATTGTGCTCAGATAAGACCACACTAAAAGTGGTTGTCACCACTCACACCCTTCTCATATATTCCTTGGTGAGAACAGAAGTAAATCCAGCTCTCTTCTCACACCTCCCTTCTGGCTTCCCTCTTCCTGTCTCGTGAACTTCCCGCTCATCCTTTGTTTTTTGGAGTAGTGAAGTTCAGGGGAGAGGGGGCTGTTGGTTTCCTGAACTGCTGAGAAATCAGTTCTTTTTCTCCACTTGTTTCAACTTTTTTTCCTTAGGAACCAAAAATGGTCTTTTCCTCAACACAGGTGAACCACACCACTGGTAGAGTATACCTAAATTATTGTAGCACTCTTAGCTGAACTGCTACGTGTCTTGTGAGGGGGACCTGGGTAACCGTTTCGTAACAGGTAGCTCTCCAAATTTTATTCGTGATGTTCAGCAGACTTCCTCATTACTTTGTGTTACTCTGATGAGTAGCCTACAGGAAAAAAACAAACAAACAAACAAACAAACAAACAAAAACCACCAAAACCAAACAAACAAACAAAACAAAGCAAAACAAAACAAAAAAACCCCACAAAATCCAAAAAGGGTCAATTAATAAAAATTAACTAAACTATTAACTAAATGAGAAAAAATACTTGTGCTACAATCAGAAATTTCATTGCATGGTTCTAACAGAATAATGCAATAGTAGGGTATTTGGACAGAGCGCAGGACTCCTGGGCCAGGTTTGACCCTGGACAGTCATAGAATCATAGAATAATAGAATCATAGAATGGTTTGGGTTGGAAAGGACCTTAAAGATCATCAAGTTCCAGCCCCCCGCCATGGGCAGGGACACCCTTCACTAGACCAGGCTGCTCAAAGCCTCATCCAGCCTGGCCTTGAACCCCTCCAGGGATGGGGCATCCACAGCTTCTCTGGGCAACCTGGGACACTGCCTCACCACCCTCACAGTGAAAAATTTCTTCCTAATGTCTAGTCTAAATCTACCCTCTTTCAGCTTATACCCATTACCCCTTGTCCTCTCACTACACTCCCTGATAAAGAGTGCCCCCCCATCTCTCCTGTAGCCCCCTTCAGGTACTGGAAGGCTGCTATGAACTCTCCTTGGAGACTTCTTTTCTCCGGGCTGAACAACCCCAACTCTTTGTCCCTCCAGCTTTCGTTTAAGGATAGAAGTGAAAAAATTTGTGTCTCAGAAGGTATATCACAGAAGACGTGTATCTAAGCAGAATTATAAAATAACTAGAAGGCAGATCTGAACGCATACCTCTCATTTTCTTGCCTTCTCAAGAGTATGTCAGCTGCAGTACTCCTTGGATGTTCTATGAAACAGGCTGAGTGTATGCGTAGAGATTAATATATTTCAAATCTCACTTCTTCGCCAGATTTAAAACACTAATACAGATTGACTTACAACATTTTTTTTAAGAGTATTTTCTCTCTGTGTAGAATTGGGCCAATCAATCTGATGTGCAGTTTTGCATTTTGTCTGATTGCCTTAGGGTTGTAAATATTTATTTTTCTGTTTGTTTGACTTGAATATCTTACAGCTGAAGATTTTCCTCTTAGGGCAATTTTGACTTTTAAAAACAGGAATCTTTGACTTTGTCGATACCTATTAAAGAATAGATCATCATGATACTTCTCCTATAAGAGAAAGACTCCCTTGTAAAACAACACAACAGCCTTGTATTCTGAAGCCTCTTTATTATTGAAATGGAAGCAATGAATTAGCCAAAGTTGGCAGTGTGTCTCTCTTAAACCATTTACATTTTTTATTCCCGTGTTTTTGAGTGACTCAAAATCTTCTATTCCTTTCACAGCGTGTATTTTTATTTTCACTTAAGCTATGAGTCATGGCTGCAGAAACCAGCTTTTAAGGTCAGCTAGTCTGAGGCTGCGGGTTCCTCTCAACCAAAAACTCCTAGGCAATATTGTTAGGACTAAAATGTTATTATCTGCTTCAGAGAGTAAAAAGAGAGTCAGAACAAGACTCTCTCTCAGAACAAGAAATATCATTTAAATACTTTACACAAGGAATATAAGATTTTTTGGTAAGTCCTACCTAATATGCACAGGAGAAGGGATGTGCTGGGTATCTATCATCACTCCAGAATACTTCAAACACCCAGTAAGATGGGGAAGTGCTATCATTCTCACTTCACAGGAGTGAAAAGCAACTAAGAACAGCGTCCAGAAATACTGAGACCCCTGAAGTGACACTTAAATAAAATGTATGTGTTTCTGAGCAAGCCTGAAATTCTGAAAACCTATACTCTGGCAGAGCCTCAGCAAGAGAAGTGTGGAGCAGTTCTCATCCCTCAGATTTATCTAGATCTGCCTCTCCTTGTGACTAAGAAAAGCTGCTGCTGAAGAGACACAGATTTTCATGATTTCAGTCTGCAGAGAAAACTGCTCATTTCCTAGGAGAGCACTCTGTGGACTCTCCATCTAGCTGCCACCATTTCCATCCATAGAAGGCTTGTTTTGTAAAGATTCTAAAGCCAAGTGAGCTCTTTAGAAGAAAAAACATAACTTCAGGTGAAAGTTGAGAATCATAAAAACACAGATCTATTCCTGATTCTTGTATGAAAAAGATATGTATCTTCTAACATTGCTGGGTCATCTAATGATCTGATTACAGTGGCCCTGAGCAACTTGTTTGTATTTAAAGAAGTCTGTACAAAACTGCAGAACCGTGTAAGATTTACAGTGTCTTAAGCTAGTCATTTCTATTTTCATTTCGTTTCCATATGTGCTTAGTACAGAGCATCTTGTAACAAGTCACTTCTCAGAGAGCAATTTCCAAATCTCCTTAATTTATACAGAAGGTTTGGTCCAAGAAACACTTGTACATGTAATTGACTTCATATGAGTAACATGGCAGTACAAAAGTTGAGTATAATTAAGTAAAACTGAAGACATGAATAATTACAAACTTGATCTTGTGCATACAGTATTTGCACATCTTTGAAATTTTATTTCCAGATTCTGCATTATAATGGCAAAGCATAAATAACCAGACAGAAGAGAACTCGCAGACCACTCTGCTAAAAGTTGTTGACTAGATAAATGAAATAATTTTTTTCTTTCTACAAACTCCAGCTGGTGTGATCTTGGCCTTCAGTACCTACTAATTAAATGGAGAAATGTTTGAGATAAAAAGTTAATTTACCAATTAAACGCCAAGTATGCCTTATAAATTGTCACTTTGGCTTATTGTGCATTTAGAAAATTAATTAACAATACAATCAGGCTGCAGTTGTGAGATGCCAATATGGATGTGATTTGAAAATACTTTCACTTCTGTTTTCTATCGCGGTTTTTACGACAGCTGCACCGTAATGAAGACGCTTGACTCTTTTAATTTGTCTCTGTAAAATTAAAATGGGTTTGTGGTTTCGTGCTTACTGGGAGCACAGACAAAATGGTACATTTAACAGTACATTTCTGATCAGTCAACATCAGCACGACACTGTATTAGCAAGTTGCCATTGCTCTCTATAAATGGGGCTATAAAACTGGTTTGTCATTAGGTTGTGTTCTTCTGGTAAAGTACTTTCAACAGAGTGTAATAAATGGAAGTATAAACATAATTTAACTGACATCTTCAGTTAAAATTAATATTAAAATCTTTGTCATTTGTAAACAATATTAACAAGCGGTGTCTTTATTTAAAATGCACATCAATAGGTGTTTTGTAGAAATGTCTAAACTAGGCAAAAGTGGCTAGTTTAAGAACTGCTAAAGTATAATGGAGTTAATATTTAAACTCATGGACTAGTGCCCAAATGATTGTTCACCTTTTTATGTATGTCTGTCAAATTTACTACTGGGCAAAAAATAATCCTTGTTGATTTTTTTGTCTTTTGAATGGCAGATATATATGAACTCTGTATGTCTGGACTGGCCTCACTGATCTCTGGATTTTCCCATTTGACTTTTGTGCTGTTTTGTTTTGTTTCCTAGTTGAAATGAAATACAAATATTAACTTGCAGTCACATCAAAAGTCGATCAGAATTTACTGCCTGCTGCAACTCCTCCAACGGTCAGAAAAGAATTTCCAAGAAAAAAAAAGAAAAGAGAAGTCACCTGGCCTTAATCATCTCTTGAGCCACTGAGCAAACAAGCCGGTTCCTCTCCACAGGCAGCAGTAAATCTTCCCTTGCTCACCACTTTTTATATTCACCATTAACATTAGTCCATTGCATATTTTTATGTTGATATTTTTACAGCCTCGCTTTCATAAACCAAATAGTTACTTTCAAATTTTAACAGTATTTAATGTATGCTTATGGATCTGTGTGTGTTGTTCCATTCTAACGGAAGAAAACTGATTACTTTGCATTCAATTTACTTTGATTTTTCTGTCTAGTCTATTGGTGCCTACAGAAGAAAACAGTAATAAATCATTTATAAAATCAGCCCAATCCCTTCTACAGGGAAATACAGTGAGGCAGACTGTCTCATAAATTGTTTAGAATAATGCAGCTCTCCAGTGATTTAGCCTGATTTGTTTGTTTAAAAAAAAGAAAAAAGAAAAAAGAAAAAATAAACCCACAAAACCCACAGATGGTGATTCCCGTCTTTTATGAAGGGGGGGTAGTGAATGTGTGCACTTAAGGCAAAAACAATGAGTCAAAGTACCTTTTAACGTTCTTGCAGATAATGCAGACAACGTAGCAAACAGAGCGTGGGCCAGAGAAACTGGGAGGAACAACGTATCGTGAAATGGAAGTAATGGGAATGCATTTTCTGTATTTATTGCAGAGGTTTTGCCCTGGTCATATGGCTCGCACTTTAATTTAATAAGGGAGGAAAAAAAAAACAAAAAAGAAACCCTCTTAAACTGACCCAGCATCCCACATCTTTCGTCTCTCTTAGTGTGTGGATCGGTGACAGTGACAAAATGGTATCGTGTGCTAGCAGCTTGATTTCTGGCATGGACTGGGTTGTATGAAAGATCACATCCCCAAACACTTCTGTCATATTCTGTTCCAGATTGTGGCATATTAAACTGAGGAAATAAGCCTGTTTTGCTAGGGATCATAGATTCATCAAAATTAAAGATGGAAAAGACCTGTTAGTGTAAATCACTTACATTATCCCTCTTCCAGTGCAACATTACTCCCTGAGGTATATTTTCCAGTACTTTTTACAGTCCACTTTAAATGACTCATGCAACAGTTTCCACCATTTATCTCTAGAGATCATTCTACAGTCTAATAGATCTCACTTACCCTTGGTTTCAGCCTAAATTTTCCATTACTCATTTAGATTTTACTTTTTTTCTGGCCATCTGGTAAGACATTTTGAGGTGTCTCTCTGAACAAAATCACCAAGACTTTGGAGGCAAGCTAAGGGCTACCAGGAGGGCAGGAGGCAGCCACAGATTGAAAAGGATTCCAGCAGGTTTTCTGTGCTTTCAACATCCCTTATCTATTGATTTATCAGTTTGGTGCAGAGATTTACACAAATCTGACTCCTGGCCTGATGCTCTCTGAAGATCTAAAGCCCTGATAGAAAACTAAAACATTTTCTAATTCACAGAAACAGAACAATATTTAATTTACTGGTATCTCTAGCAGGAGATCATAGAATCATAGATCATAGAACAGTTTGGGTTGGAAGGGACCTCAAGCATCACGGAGTTCCAACCCTCCTGCCATGGGCAGGGACACCTCCCACTAGCCCAGGTTGCTCAAAGCCTCATCCAGCCTGGCCTTGAACCCCTCCAGGGATGGGGCATCCACAGCTTCTCTGGGCAACCTGGGCCATGGCCTCATCAACCTCACGGTAAAAAATTTCTTCCTAATATCTCATATAAATCTCCCCTCTTTCAGCATAAAACTGTTACCATTGATCCTGTCCCTATACCCCCTGATCAAGGGTCCCTCCCCATCCATTTTCTCTGTCCTCTCAGGCATCTGGCCTCCTACCTTGTTAACACATTCCAGGTAAGACTTTTCCAAAATGTTGGTATAAAGAGGATACAGCACAGATTTATGGGCATCCTACAGCGACACAGAAAGCGTTCAGAGTTGCAGCTTGGATTCGGTCCATAGGAGCCACATCTACCTGTGTATCAAACCCTTGTAAGGTCACATGGTCCTCAAAGCTCTCACCAAAATTATGGCATATTGTATTATGTTTGGTAGGCAGAGTTAATCATGGAACGATTTGGGTTGGAAAGGACCTTAAAGCTCACCTAGTTCCAACCCCCCTGCCATGAGCAGGGACACCTTCCACTAGACCTGGTAACAAGCTTTCTCCACTTACAAGTCTACAAGATGAAAAAAAAATAAAAATAGGCAAAGTAATCTTGAAGGGAAGAACACACTTAAGCTTTAATGTAGTTTTGGCATACAGTGAAAAACCGACTTTTACCTGGTAGGGAGTCTGTAGCACTGTCAGTATCAAATCAGGTGTTCTAGGTTCAAGGCCAGTATCTACACTACATGTGTCATCTTAGTCTCAGCAAAACCTTTTTTTTTTCCTTTTGCTTGCTTCCAACTTTGATTCATATTTACTTTTAAAAAGGAGTTGCACTGTTTTTCTGTATACACTTAGGGGACAAAGTTATTTCATGAAGCTGTCCCCTGGAATAACATTATCGCAAAAAAACACATAGATGTCTGTAAGGAACACTGCTGTCTAAATCACATTCAAAAACATCTCTGCTTTAGAGAGCACTGAAAGTGAAATACACTGGAGGGGAGAAATCTGCATTGTGAAAAATCAACAACCTCCTCCTCATATGATGATTACACAAGAATCCAAAATATTGAACAAAATGTTTTGAGATACTTAGGAGTTCACAGTTCGTGAAAGAGAAGATAATCAGCCACAAACTGTTCCAGCTCAGACATGTGTTTGATTCATCCCATGGGAAGTGTTAGATACAAATTACTGGGAAGCAGTGAGAGTCAGTGGGAATTTTGTGTCCATCTTACAGCCCCAGCAGTGACCAGTCAGCAATAAAATATGCAATAAATCGCCCTGCGTTTATTTAATTTTTGCTGAAAGAATTGGTGTGAAAAAGTCCAAACAAACAAGTCCTTTATAAAATATTGGGCAGGATGTATTTTGCCAAGCTCAGACACACACCAGAGGTTTCAATTTTATGGGACAAATGAAGCAACACTCCTAAAATAAGCACATAGACTTCTGTCCGGTTAATGGAGAAAAATAAGTGCCTCCGAAGTCCTCCAGTGGGAAATCCTCTGTGCCCAGGACAAAATGAATTCTGCAGCTGGGATTTTCTGTCACATTATTGTGCCATTTTGGTGGCACTGTATGTTAGAGACTTGCAGTATTTCACATACTCAAGATGGCAGGAGTGCAGGAATCATTCCACTAGTCCTCACCTTTCCAAATGAGGATTTACTGGACACACTTTGCAATTGTAGTTTGGATGCAACTCCCAAAGAACAGGACATTTATGCCTGAAGCCGCTGTAAGCGGTTCACATTTTCTAATTTTAGATGCCAAATTTGGGTTACTATTAAGCTAGATTTGAAAGGTAAAGACATTTTATCTGTCTAACCATCCCCTGAGACATTGCGTGTCTTCATATAATTTGAAAATTATTTTTTAAAGCTCAGAGAATTTTTCTGTTGTCTTATTAACTGCTCTTTGCTGAGCTTTACTTCTACATCCATTTTCTGTCAGGTAGCTGTACTATTAAAGTATGTTGCTGTACTTACTTTTCACCCTTAGGTATATACCTATAGATGCATATGCATAGTTTAGATAGTTTTAACATACTTGCCCTCTCCCAGCTTCATTAAAGCCTACAGAAAACCTGAAGTGGAGGAAAAATTGCTATGTCATTAAAGTTAGTTGTTGCTTTGACAATGCCTATGAAATTCTGCATCCTTTATGCTGCTCACACGCATGCTGAGAATCTTCTTGGTCGTGCACCTAATATGATCTGAGACATAATTTATACAAATAAATAGAGATAATTTCTAATGGGTAATATGGATAAGACATAGACATGTTTGGTACTCATCTCTATACATTCCAACAGTTCTAAAAAAAAATTTTTGCTCTGAGAGACCTGCACATACCCTCATGCCACACCAAAAGGCAAGCAACAAAAACTTTCATTCTATGTAACAACTCCCTCTTCATATGCAATTGAGCCTCACATTGTCACTCTGAACTGAGAAAAATCATACAAGATTATAATTCTAAGGATCACAATGATCCTATACAATCCCCAGATCAGATGTAAAGAAAAATGCTCTGTATGGATTCAGCCTAACTGTGTCGCTTGACTTCAAGATAAAAGAAAGATGTCTCCATTTCCTTTCTTTAATGATATAGCTGTACTTTTTGCTGATAAAAATAACCGACATGAAGAAAAATATCCCAAGTGACAACTTCACCTTTTTCTGAAAATAAAAAAAAAAAAAAAAAAAATCACTGCAGGATGTTATGAGTAAACTTAAAATTTATCTCACCTAAGCTTAGCCACCCAAGAGATATCTGCTAGTCCTAAGTTAGTCATTTGGTCTTTCTCTCTGTTCAGCATAAAACCTCCAGAGAGTGACTCACCTTAGACGTCTATCTTTAGATGTGATGAATCATTTTTTGGAAGTACCAGGCTCTCTGTAGCTACCAATGAGGCAGTCTAGACAACTAACTTCTTAGACCAAGTTCCTAACTTTTAGACATTTAAAGTCAAGTGATCTTAAATAATGTATCTTAAATTATTCCCTTCCTGTAACTTCTAAAGCAACTTTATAGTTGCTGAGAGAGCATTTTAGCTAAGTATAGGTGGATATATATATTATATTTTATATATCCAATGGCGATCTGAACTTGGGGATGTCAGATATGACATCGACTACTAGGGACTTTTGTCCTTCTTGAGAGTTTTCTGGAGGCCAGGTGGACAAATAATAGACCTGGGTATTGGCATACGTAACTAGAGTAATTCCATCAAATACCACTGTTTGAAAGAACTCTCATCATCCCTTTTTTACTCGTATGATTTGAACTGTGTTTTTTTTACCTGTTATACGGGCTAAGAAAAGGTCTGTAACAAAATGTCTTCCTAAAATTTAGCCCTAGAGTCAATGAGTCCTTCTCTGAGATTAGAAAGCCATCATCAACATGTCATACTTGGTTAGCTGGAGCAGAGACTTCCTGGGTCACCCATCATACATCCTTCCCTCTCCTACTCTCATTTCTATTCCTGGAGCACAGCTTCTTCTGCATGTTACGTAATGTAGGGGACAATCTGAAGACTCCTACTGTTCAGCTTCTTATCCTGAAGACAGGGTGACTTCATTCCCAGGAAATTGAATCACACGTGACCTCTTCACAAAGGGCCACATGGACATTTTGTGCTTATAGCAAAATTTGTAAGGAAGGAAAGGGAACACAGTGAACAGACACACAGATAAAACCTAGTAGCATCTGGCTTATATCTCAAATGGTATAAATTTATAAATATAAACACTATTTTTTCCACTTGGATATCTGGATCTTACGAGCCTCGGCAATTTATTTGGCCCCTGTGGTTGCTGACACAACCTCAGATGTGACAGTGGCACCCAAGCCATCATGCCTTATATACGGAATCAGTAGGTGGGCAAGGAGTTTGCATCACTGTGTAATATTTAAAGGGAGTGGGAATATATTCAATGCCTTTCATCCACCTAATAGGGAAATGGTGACATTGGTGTCACAAGCTTATCCAGTTTCTCAAGCTGCAGAGGGAATGTCACATACGTTGGGGGCACAGGCCATTCGTTTTGCAGTCCTCTGTTGCCTGGCATATAATTATCATGGCTCATCTTTATTAAACACCAGCCTTATCTTTGTTTTGCTCTCTTTGTTGATAGATATAACCTCAATACTGTTTCCATGGCTACGGTAACAGTAGCTGAGAAGATTTTGTTTGTTGTAAACAAACTGAGCTATACAGGCGCAGATCCTAGCGGAGCATTTCCAGTCCCCTGCCTTATATTATGCTGATTAACACTGCCATCTCCCTCCTGCAACCTATTCCTTATTTTAATTAGCATTAATTTAAGCTGTATTGAGGAGCGTTTCCCGCTTTTGTGTAATTGCACCCCCTTTCTGACAGCTTTTTTCCCTAAAGCGACAACCATAGGTTAGGACTGCAGCCCTGCTGAGAGTGTCCTCACAGCAAAACCCTGCTGGTACCAACAATTAATCTAGATGTACACACGAGCATAATGGCAAAAGATTGCTTTAATTTACTTCCTACATCCTCACCTCTAGGGGCACCTAAACGTGTTCTGATGCAGGAGCCGTGGTGATGGGAAAATGTGTTACTAATTTTGAAGCTTATTTATTTTCAAGATGATTTTTCAAAATTAAGGGCCAAATTCAGCCCCTCACACAAGGAGGTACAACTCCTGTGTAAGCAGCAGTGTTTCAAATTCTTACATCACTGTTGACTTAACCCTTGGTCTTTCACATATAAGGAAATGGCCAGAATAGGTTCAGGAATAATCTGAACTTCCAACAGCTCTTGATTCATGTTATTTTTATGGAAAACCTTTCCTCTAGCAGACATTTTCTCAAATACTTAGGCTTGGCTCCTGAGATTTATATTAATTATATTCACTGCATATGCCAATGTTAACATTGTCCAGTCTATACTATACCATTTTACTATTGTTATTTTCATCTTGAAGAGTTTAGGAGCTATCCCTGGGGGAAATCTGACTGCCTGTCTCAAGGGACTAGAGCAGTTTCAATATGTGCATATACATATGACTGTTGTATTTTTAATAATGCTATTAAACCTCCAGATTCCTTCATTTCACCTGGATTAGACTAAGTGAAAACCACAGTAGGCTAGGGGCTATAATAACATATAAACAGTGAGAATGTTCCTGCCTGGAACAGAGCTGGGTTGGAATAGAGACAGGGTAAGCCAGGTGAGATACGTCTGTACTGTAACTCAAAATGATGAGACACTGCTCTGACTGGACACTCTGCTACAATATTGTCCATTAAACCAATGTTTGGTTTTGAATAGTCCTGTTATGATTATGTGATCTTGTTATGCCTCTGCTAAGGCATCCCCTACTCCTCCTTCACCTTGCACCACCTGAAAAGTGGTTATGTAGAAGCTGTCTCTGCTCATCAACGTATGGATGAACCTCATGATGTTTCCCTTCTCTCTCTTCCTGTGCATCCACTTCCCTCCAGAATAGAGAAAAGCTGCCATTTGTGGGATATCAACAGGAATCTGCAGACCCTGGATCAGAAATGAGGTCGTGCTGAGAACAGGGTACCCTCTTGTAGGGTACTGGACAGAAGGAGAACGCTTCCACTGGTCCTTTATGATACTTCCACAGTGTGAACACCAGAAAGGGCAAATTCTTCTGGGAACACTGAAGTTAAGACAAAAGAAAAACATTGTCTTCCCCCTCATTGCACCAATCCTCTTCATCAAAGAGATCAAATGGAGACAAAATATTCATGATTTTTTTTCACTGTGAGGGTGGTGAGGCAGTGGCTCAGGTTGCCCAGAGAAGCTGTGGAAGCCTCATCCCTGGAGGGGTTCAAGGCCAGGCTGGATGAGGCTTTGGGCAGCCTGGGCTAGTGGGAGGTGTCCCTGCCCACGGCAGGGGGTTGGAACCGGATGATATTTAAGGTCCCTTCCAACAAAAACTATTCTATGATCCTATGCTTCTATAATGTAATGATATAAACTAAGGGGAATCTAACAGATTTGTTAGTGTTAAGCATACTCAGTCTATTTTGTGGAAAGTATAGGACCATAAAGCAAAGAGGTCCCAGAAGTCCCAGGAAAGGCAGAAGCATCAGTGACATTCAGAGATACAACTAATTGCTTGTCACGAATAAGTGAGTTCATTTGGGGAGGGCATAAAATAATTGTAGGAATTGGTATCAGTAGTCTTTTCCACTATCACTGTACTCAGCTCTTTGCTTGCAACTTGACCACCCTTATCCATCCCTTTGTCATGTGAGAAAGCTGAAGATATTACTGTGCCTGCTATTTTTCAGCTTTAGCCTTAATATCTTCCTTTAATACTTCTTGTTTTCATATCACAAAATAGGTAGAGATGTGTTTTGCAGCGTCTTGGCAAAACTTTGTACCCCAGAGGAGTACCAGCTTATGAGGTTGAGTCAAGGAAGAAATTACAGCACTTGTGAATTTCCTGGATCACACAGTTTTACATTCCAACCCTTCGTGCTATTTCAATATCATTTTACAGATGAATGATAAACAGGGTGACGCACTAGCACTAGCAAACTTGATTAATGGGAAGAAAAAAAATTACACTCCCTGTGAACTTTTCAAAAGATTCACACTCATTTTCAGCTTGGAAAGATGTTATCTGTTCTTGTAGTGGCTTTTTAAAGTTGAAATGGAAGCAAACCGGCATGCAGAGATCTGTAATAGTTTGTCAATGTCTCCATAGTATCCAGAAATCAGCCTGAATTGTTGTAACAGACCAAATGCTCTGTGGAACGAAACTTACTTCTCCTTGTTTTAATGATATTTTACTAGACTGACGGGGCAATTAAAGGGTACAATTTGGCAGCCCACCTAAGAGTATTTTCACAACACAGCCCTACTTGCAACTTGCAGTTCTTCTAGCAACATAACCTAACTTAATATGTTTCACCGGCACATCAAGTTGAAAGACCACTATGAAGTTTGGTTTCTATTTCCCACCAGACTGAAAGCAACTTTATTTTCAAATGACTTAACAAAGAAATGAAAACCAAGCTAGAGAGAAGCTGCACAACAGGATACATTCTCTGTCCCAAAGACACAACATGTGTCATGAAAGAAGGGAAGAATCAAGCTGTAGCTGGTGATTCAACTACCTGAAAAATCTCTGAAGTTTGCTATACATTTGTAATGCTGCAGGCTGGAGTTTCCAGCTGATGTTTGTAGCTAGATGTTTAGCAACACTAGAAGAATTGGTTTCTGCTTAAAAATTCTAATCTAAATATATATGACAAGTGAGGGACAAAGGAAGATGTATAGTGTATATTTTACATGCTGATAAAATGGACCTTGACATGACTAATGATTCACCCTTCTCCCATGTCCTACAAGAAATGTGTGGCAGAATTGGGAATATGAACCAAGCCACGTGAGTCCTATTCTGGTGCCTCGTCCGCATGTCCTACAGTGGAGCTGTTCCTATCTCCTTTAGTTACCCTCTGGTTTATTTTTTGTTCTTACCAAACCTTTTTGTTACTGGACTAAGATTAGAACACTTCTAAATAGAAGAGGAAGCACACTAAGAAGCGACATCAGCCTTAGACACGGTGGCCAACACTTACGTGAGGTCCCAGTCATACGGCCCCTGGAAGAAACAACTCCCAGCGGAAAAAGGTTTGATAATATTGATGCCTTCATAAAGAACCTTGTTCCTGGAAGTGCCAAGATGGAGATAAATTGTGGATACTAGATTCACACCCCATTGCACACCACGGAGAGGATTCAAAGTCCCGTTTGGATGGGGCTTTGAGCAACCTGGTCTAGTAGAACGTGTCCCTGTCTGTGACAGGTAGGAACCAGATGATCTTTAAAGTCCCTTCCAACCCAAACCATTCTGTGATTCTGTGATTCCAACATATACAAGGGCATTCAGGTAATGTATGGTACTTCCTATGGGATGGAATAAATTGCATTCTCATGTCACTGTCTATGCTGTCTATCATTTCTGTGAACACAAAGGCTGCCTAAAGTCAGTTTTGCACATGTAGGTACCTACATTGTAGATGTACACATTATTGAGGCTTATGTGTAGTTATATGACTATGTATGAGAAAGGTACTTCGAAAGTCTGACACTATCTTGGACCTCAGTGTTAAAGAGATGAGACAAAAGACTGAGAAACTGGACTGTATTAGTTCTATCGCTTGCAAAATGATTATGGTTCCTTACAGTGTTAATCTACCACTAAATTGGGGCAGAGGTTATTCAGTACTAAAAGGGACTTGAGGAAATTATTATTTTTCATG
>NW_010107173.1:0-6078 GCF_000699245.1 Pterocles gutturalis | reverse complement strand
AGAGTGTGAAAAAGGGAAAAAAATGTACTTATGACCTTGCAGTGAGGCTTAATTAGAAAAAATCAGTTGTACTGATCTGTCATATCAGTGTACAGCAGTCCTTTCCAACTCGGTTTCTATTGAACTACATGAGAGTTTGCCATTTACTTCAATGATAGACAAAATAGATCTCAGTATATTTTAATTTAAATTATTTTCTGATTAAACTGAACATATGATACCCTTTTATTCCATTCTTAAGGACATGTCTTACTGAACATTGAAAGGATAATTTCAGCTGTTCTTTGGTTGAGGTGGATGAATTATGGGAACAAAGAACAACATGGAAAACTCACCACATGGTTACAGCATTCTTTTTTTTCTAAGCAAGACAGTCATAAACATCAAGCTTTTCATTCACATTCATACTCTGGTAAGCGTATTTCATATTAAAGAATTCCTTAATATTACAGTAATCTAATTGGTTTGTATGGTTAAAGGAAGATAAAATTCTCACATTCATTATGGTCTACTAGTACAAATCTCCTTACTAAAATAAAATAAAATCGTTTATCAAATTCAAGAGGCATACAAACATTGTATTTGCCTTCTCTGATAATATCAGAATAGTGCTTCCAGCACTTCACATTGCCTTAAGAGTTTATATGGAGACAAAACTCAGCCCCAAAGCACTGTGACACCATTTCTCTTCCTACCTACTGGAGCACACTTGCATTGTTTTAGCTGATGAATTAATTCAACCACATCTCTTATGCAGCATTGTACAGTGGAGAAAGAACTACTCCTTGGGCTTGAGTCTCTGTGAGAAGAGTACTCACACTGTCTGAATTTTGGTTGCAACTCCGTCCTTAAAATACAAGGCACATTTCCTGAGGCTTCCTTTAGAGTTAATGGGGGATCTAATCCGTACCCTTGAGTTGGGCTCCTGTCAGTCACAACCTAGATGACCCTCCACTGACCATATAGGGAGCCTTGGGATGGTTCTCTCTTTACCATTTTGTTATGAATCTATCAGATATGTTTTGAAGACAGACATTTTCCATTGTCATTTTGTTTGCACTTACAAGTGTTTCTTACCATTGCTAAAAGACTGATAAATTTTCTTCTAAAAAGCGTTCCTCTAATGTTCGACATGAGGGTCTCCTGAAGCACAAAAAAGCCACTGGGTAAGTTAGGTTTTCTGTTGCTCTTTCACCTTATCCAGTCCTAATTTTATATGTTGGCACTTTGCTACCATAACTTCATGGCAAGAGCTTTAAGAGTTGAGTTAATAAATAGTATATTGTTGATATGCAATTTCAATTAGCTTTGAATTATTCTTCAGGATATTCCCTAGGCTTTGCAATATGGAATTTCCTTAATTTCTTGAAAAAATCTTTACTCTTCATTGTTGGACTGTCTTTCTTACCATGGGTAAGAAAGGTAGACTCAGGTACTGCTGTGGGAATAAAGCAACCTGGAATCACAACTGTTCCAGATGAAGGAAACTATTCCCAACACAGTAGCACCATATTTTATATAAACTCTTTTCTGTCACTTCTTTTTGTTTTCATGCAACTGAGAATCATATTTGCTTTTCCTGTGGCTGCCAAATAATGAACAGATATCTTAGTCAAACATTCCATGAGTTTCCAAATGTTTTAGATCCTCAGAGAATTCTGCAGCTTGAGAAACATATGAGAAGTTTAAAGTACTTCTGTCTACAAGGATAACCTTACGTGTATCCCAGTTGAATTCCATCTGTCATTAGGCAGCCATACCTCCACAATATGTTGAAATCCACTGAAAAGGTCCACCGTCCTCTGCACTACTTATTAATATTGCAATATGTGAGAAAACGATGATACCAATATTAGACATTTGCTAAATCACAAATATTTTCAAACACAAGTACCTACTTGGACTTTTTAATATAGGTTTGGAAAAAAAACATGACTGTTGCATATAATACAGAATATCTTTTTGTCTTGTAGTGCTTTAATGTCATCTTTAAATTATTAAACTTAATTTATTGGTGGTTTTTTTAGTCTTTTTTGAGGCAAGATTCTATATAGAATAGAACTCTGGGATGTTTTTATGAGAAAGGTTTATCTTTCTCACCGTATAGCATGTTGTCCACAAAATTGCTTTTTTTTTTTTTTGATAAAAAGAAATACTTTTTTTGTAATTGGAAAAATTAAAATAACAAATATGGGCTTGACAAGTTTGAACATTTCATTTTTTCTGTCTGGAATGATTTTGTTTGGTTTCTTTTAAATCAGTTCAATAAAACATTAAAGTGAATTTCAATCAGAATACAAGAAAATATCCAGGAAAATATCTGTATGTACTTCTCCAGTAGAAGTCTAATCTTTAATTACGTAAATATATGCTGATGTTCTTGTATGGGAGAACTATAAAATCAGAAAAGGACACTGCTGTCGTTAGAAGGTACAGAGCACACTAAATTCCTTTTTACACACAAGAGTATCCGTTACTTTGCATTAGTTGGGCAAGAGATGTCGATCAGGAATTGAAAGCACTCAGGGATCCCTCAGTAGCTCACAAAAATATCTCTACTATCTAGAATTTCAATTAAATTTAAATTTACATTTAATTGATTTTGTCTTGCTCATTTCCCCCTCTGTTCACAGATGTATGTATAATTGCATTTATTCTAATTAATATTTTATGAATTTTAATCTACAATCCTACGCTGTCACTTAACACAGTTGTTTTTCTGAATAGTTCTCAAAAAAGCTCTTATTTAAACTTTTTGAGAATCCACATGATGTATACTCCCTTAATTGTCTTGAGATCCTTTTTTCTCTTTCTGGTTTTTCAGGGAGTTTAAGATTTAGGATTAATATTTTTTATGGAAATGTACACAGTTTGAGCCTATCAAGGTATAGTAATAGTAACCCAAGACTGTCTGCCAGGTTCCACAAGAACAAAGACTATTACCATTGATTTCTTATGCACTGAATACCCCCAGATTGTCTTCTCAGAAGAAATGCAAGATGATCACGTTGCCTAGTACTCAGGAATGTTGGTTTGTGTCCATGAATTGACTCACCAGATATCTAGCCATCATCTGGACAAGGAAATTTGGGGTTTGATTTTGCCCTTAGAGAAAGTGCTTTAAAGGAACTTATCTTCATCTCTACATGCCCAAATGTCTTCATAACTATGTTTCTTAGAGATCCTCAAAGGTTCCTAAAGATGAGCTATCTGATCATGACTTAATTAGGTACCCACAGCAAATGTTTTTCAGTAACTGTCTCTGCATGCACTTGGCAAGTATGAAGCAGGGTGATTTGTCTTAATCATCGTTGGTGATGCATTAAGCTATGCGAAATTACTTCATATTTTGCATAAACTAAGATTAAGCAATCAGACATTTACTGCAGATCACTTGACACACAGTGAATTCTTAAACCACAAGATTGCTCAGATGTCTGATCCTAAGGATATTTATTTGTCTCTTTAAGGACGTACTTTCAGCATGCCGAGCCATTGCTGTCCTGTAAACCAGTTCCAAGTTAGCCATCAAACTCTCATAAACACTTTATTTTTCACAGTTGGCTTTGGACAAAGCTGATAATATGCTGGTGTTTCTCCAGACATTTTTTTCTAGTTTTAGACTTGATGGTTTTGCCAACTGGATGCTCCTGTGTCTGCAATGCCACCGTGGATTAGTCTCTCTCTGTGTGAAGAAACGCAAGTCAATTGGCTGTTCAAATTTGGGTGAGAATCAGCTGGGAATTTATCTGGAAATGTAGGCAGGTTTTCTTCAATCATAACATGCTGGAGCTTAGTCCATTCACATCCATAAAGAATTTTCCTACTCTGGATTGTTGTTAGTGGTAAGTTTTCCAGTCTGGAAAACAGGAAGATCTAAATACCTCTTCTGTAGGACTGAATCAGTATTTTTTTTTTCTATACCATCATTGCATTAATGCAGAGTAGAAAGAGGGTTTTCAGAGTACTGTGCATCTACCTTTAGAGGCTTACAGAATATGTTATATGTTGTTCAGAACATTATACATCTATATCATGTTATCAAGGTGGCAGAACGACTTTCTCATTCAAAGACCGTGGTTTATTATGTTTAAAAATTAGATATTATAAGACCCAAATCATAGTCAATCACATCTTAAATTACTGAAACAAAACATGTTGATTGAGTCAACCTATATTCTCCCAGCTTATTATCATGAACATTTACAATATTTCAGTTTTGCCTCAAAAACTGTTATGAGGTGGGAAAACTAGAGTGGTAACTTTCCAGGAACATATCACATCTATCCATCTTCTGGGACTAGAAACCTCCATGCTAGTTTTATGGTATTTTAGGGTATAGTGAAATTGCTTGATCTCAATTTGAAATATTTCCTATACATGTGAGTTTATAAGCAGTGTTACTGGCAAGCTGAAAGCCTGAAAGCTTATAAATACAGAACTGAAATAGGGATAAAAGTATCCCTGTAATCACAACAGGCTGCTTCCTTTGAATCAGGTAAAAAATAACATTGCATTAAACAGACCAAGACTGCTGAAAGTGAGCAAAGGGTCACTGCCAGAGTTCCCAGCCATGCCGTGATAAGCAGACAGCTATTAAGCAGTTAAGATGCTAATAGATACCAACAATCTCCGGCACTGGAAATGGACATAAAGTAAAGCCAAAGCCTTCGGTGCAAATTATGGATATTACTGAGAGCCAAATCTTGACATTGCAAAAACATCTATTCCTCAGGGTAGATCAGCCTTCAGGGTCTTGAATCTGTTATATTCTAACGTGGAGGATATCCAAATCTTCTTATCTTCTGTGATTATTTCTTAAAACCTCAACATTATGCCTGGCTTAGGTAAAACACATGTGATAAGAGAATCCTGACCTGAGGAAGAGAAAATAAATACCTGCGCTGTACTTTTTCTAGCTCTTCTTTACCCAGCACACACACCCACAAGTGCACACACACACATACAGTCGCCTGACAGCCCTGCTGCCAGCAACATCTGGTTATCTCCGATCTCCTTTACAAGGACCTTGCTCTCTGCAATGCACCGGTGCCTCTGCTCTGTGTAAGATAAACACGGCAAACACAGATAGCAACAAGAGAGCAGCAACAACCGCTCCAGCAGCAGCAGGGGCTCAGCAAACCTCCTCCACGTTTGTTTATGTGATGAACCGGATGGGAAAGTTGCACGAAGCAAGAATTTATTACAGCAGTGGGAGCTGGCTCAAAAGCTTTTCTCTCTCTTTATTTTCATGGCTATTTAAATTACTTCTGCAGACTTTGACAAAGCTTTGATTATTGCACAGAAGGGTGATGGGCAAATTCAGACTGAATCTTTCATCTTAATAAACGTGAACCCACGTCCCCATTTGAATCATGGATGCTGCTTGTGGGGTCTCTCCAGATTTTCTGCCAAACACTGCCACCAAGTGTGGATCTTAGATTTTCTCCTGAAGAGGAGAGAAGGAAAGGGACCCACCTGCCAGGTCCTGCTCCAGGTAACATCAACAAGGGGTTTACGGTGCCCAGAAAGGCACCCACAGAAATGTTTCCTCCTCTCTACTATTTCCCCTATTTAAAACAGAGATGTGAAAGCTGTCTGGCACTCATCTAAAGTATTGTTTCTATCACAATAAAACCTGAAGTCTCCCAGCCAAAGTCAGAAATAATGTAACAGACACTGGTACAAATGATGGAGCCAAACTGGTGGAGCCCTATCCTTAGTCTAAAAGAATAAGACAGAAGTGGAGTGAGCAGAAGTGACTAATGCCTCAAAGAATAAGAATACAATGCAAAAAAGTGAAGAAAAGCTGTTGCTGCAGCTGATACATACTCACAGTTCTTGAGCTCCAGAATAATACCTTAGTAATGTGGCTGCCTGTTGTGATATTAGTTTTGTACCACAATAAGCAATGTGGCATGCAACGCTGATAGGAGAAATAATATATTATCAGTTTTGGAGAAGGAATAACTTTATTACTACTTAAAATAAGGCTATCCTGAGAGCTTGTCTGCTCACCACATAGATACATATAAATAAATAAAGATAAATAATAATAAAGATGAATAATTAAATAAG
>NW_010107172.1:0-9272 GCF_000699245.1 Pterocles gutturalis | reverse complement strand
CATCCCTTCCCTCCAGCGTGTCACCCACACCATACAGCTTGGTGTCGTCAGCACACTTGCTGAGGGTGCACTCAATCCCACTTTCCGTGTTTGACAAAGATGTTAAGCAGTGCTGGACCCCTGAGGAACACCACTCGTTGCTGGTCTCCACATGGACATTGAGCCATATACACTCTCATAGTATGTCTCTAAAATATTTTTCAGTGTTGCATTTAAAACAGATTATCAGGAAACTAATTAATTTAACACATGCCCTAGAATTACACACACACACACACAAAAAACAGGATTGGAAGGGATCTCAGTAAATCTCCTTTCACTCTTCCTGGTAATATCAACCATAAACATATCAATATCGACAGGTCGGTTAATCTTTCTAGTCTTTCCTTAAAAATTTACAATACTGGAAACTGTATGGTATTTCCAACTAATCCAAACAATGTGCCTTATTATTTTTAGTAAAAAGGACAATATAGATTTGTATTACTAAGAGCAGATGAATCCTTACAGCCTACTACAATGGAAAGTGGCAGCTATATAATGTTTGTTAAGATTTTCATATTGGTCTCTATAGTCCTATTTAATACAACTAAAATGCTAATGCTAATCTGGTGAGAATAGATTAGGATAATTATGATCATGGCAGCTGCATTAACTTCTAGCAATTGGACATTACCCACTTCAGTCCACTGTGCAAAATCGGAGTCACCTGAAAAATCAGAGTGATGACAGGTGGGTATTGGCACTAATCTGATGGTCTGATAACATATTACCTCAAATGCCACTGGTCAGTCTGTAGGATGAGCTCTGAAACAGGAACTTTTACAGAGGCAAAGTAAGGGCATGCAATGGTAAACTAAATTGGCACATCACACAGTGTGGTGTAAATCTTCCGATGCAACCACTTTTATTTGCTGAATACATTAATTTCCTCTGTAAAGAATATTGTTGGGCTTTCCTTTTTTCTCCATCAGATAGCAGCAAACATTCAGGAAGCCAGAGAAGCGCAATGTTCATTTTCAGGGATTACTGCTCACACTTACTAATCAATGTATTCAATCTGCATGGTTTCAAAAGGATCAGGATAATATTACTCTGTCTTTTTTTTTTTTTTTTTCTCTCCCCTGGACAGCACCAACAATATGACTGCATCATTAAGAGATCTTTATACCATTTGCAATATTTGTAAATGAAAAACAATTTTAACACTCAACATTATTCTCATGGGACTCAATCTCTTCTGCAATAGAAATAGTTACTCAAACAAATGAATTTTTAAGTAAAAGTGCTTCTTTAGAGCTCCACCAAGTACACTGCAGAGGAAAAGAAAAAAAAAAAAAAGGACCCATATCATATATTTGGCTTAACAATGGCCACAGCTGTGCTAATATAGCAGAATGTAAATCTGTATTTTTACACTCAGAAAGGATTTTGGAAGAGGAAGTTGCATCTGCAAAGGGCATATGCAACAAATATTAGCTGTAAATAAATAAAAAGTTGAGGAGCCTTCTAGGAAATATTTGTATATGTAAATGCACCCACTCATGTAGAATAGGAAGCCAAGCCACGCTGTATTTATCCAGAGCACTCTCTTATGCCATGGTAACCAAGTTCTTACTGAAAAATTTCACGTTTCTTTCTCTGTGTTGTAATACCAGAGCATATAGGCCACAGACAACATATTTGAATTTGTCAGTTCCAGCAGATTTTTATTAAATTTGGAAGTTTCAGAAAGCTGTTGGGGGATTGGTTGTTTGTTCTTTTATTCACAGCTTAGTATAACTGGGGGCCCTTCCTCAGGTTCAATTGGGAGATTGCTTTCTTAAATGAACAAACTGAAATCCAATATATAAAACCTTGTCATTTTATTTTTAAATTGATATTTGCAAGTCTTATGCTCATCTGATACCCCAGAGAAGTTGTTTTTATTAAGTCACTAGCATGTGGAAATGTGACAGTATTTCTATTAACAACAAGTACATAATGGCTGTAAAATAAGACCAGACAATTTCAGAATTAGATTGCAGAGATTTATAACCAATCTTGTGCTGGTTCAGATATTGGCTAATCAAACTGTTAGATAAATTAACTACTTTATCTCATAAATTTTATTTGGTTACAGATTATCTTTTTTCAGAAAAGCAAATTTCGTGACTTTTGTGAATAACTTTTACATAGAAGACTTGAACTTGTTTTCTAAAATACATTTAAATTTAGTCACATTGTGTTGGATTTTTTTTTTTTTCCAAAGGAAAACCAGTGTAATTCTTCCTATGTTTGAAATGATTTTTTAATTAAATATTTATTCAGTTTCAGCACTGTGCAATACTATGCTCTAAGAAAAATAGATCAGATTCTGATTTGGATCACAGATTCCAGTGAAGCCCAATCTATTAACAACACGTTGTGATAACATTTATGCTGTAAGATTATTATATAATGACTTGACATCCAATGAAATTAATTTGCAAATGTAAGTGCAGAGTTTGGAAGGCTACAATATGGCTCTTTCAGACAGTATGGCATCTTGATGTGACATATTCCTTGCGGATAGTCTGATGGGAAGAACAAGTCTGTTAGAGAAACTTGATAGAAGTTAGATTGAATTTATTTCATTATACCAAAGAATCAATTGATATTACTCTAACCGTAATTTGCCTTGTTTCCAACTTATCAGGTGAAACTTTCTTTATCAGGGTCATTTCTAATTGTAGGACCTGTGCTTGTAGAAGAAAATAAATGCTTTGGAGCACAGATGGGATTTTATTAATAACTGGAGTGTTATGGAAAGGGTAGAAAAGCAGGGGGAATGATGACCCTATCACCACCTCTTCCAATGAGGCTTGTACAACAGGCTGATTGTGTGAGACAGGGAAAATTATCCTGGTCTAAACATAGATTCTTTGCTCAGGTTTTTAATAGACAGGGCAAAAAACCCTTTTTGAACAGCCGACAAAGTGCCAAGATATGACCCTTTTAATTCTTTGTTGGGAAGTCGGATCAATGTAAAAGAGGGGGTAGCTTGGGTAAGTGGAAATAAGTCATATGAGATTGTTTAACACTAGCAGAAAATAAATCAGATTAAATGAGATTAGTATTAAGGGTTCTTAATTCCATTTTTTTCCTAGTTTTTAACAACTTTAGTTTCTCCTTCCTTTTGTTTTCTTGTATATCATTGTATTTGATTAGACATTGCTGTATTATGTTTGGTAGTTTTGTGGACATCCTTTTGATGTTTCATTTTATTTAGTGAAGTATACAAGCCCAGTATGACATGTTGAAAATGATACTTCATCAACTATATATCATACTTTATCTCTAACACTCCTTTGTTAAAGCTGAATTGGTCTATCTACCTATTATAAGTCCTGATTCGGGAGGTTTAAATATTTCAGCTTTTTCTCTCTAGGCATAGTCAGCACATATTTTATTTTACTATGTCTTCAGCTACCTAATTCTCCAGCCAAGGTAGCTGGATAGCAACAAGCTATCAACCCACCCTTGTCATTTCAGTTTTTCACACATTTTCTTAGTCTGTATGTTCTATATCTCAGTGAATTCTTATCTCCCTGGTCTACTGCCGTAGGTTTGTGGTATATAACAAATCTTCATCTCTGAAATGTCAAAAATAATGAAAAAAGGAAAATCACAAAAGAGAAATTGGCCACAGCCACTTCTGTGGATCCAAAGCTCTTAGACTTCTGTTCATCATCAAACCTTAAGCTAGGTGGCTTTTCTATCACCTGCGCTGCAGCTCTGCTGTCACTTGCCAGTAGGGTATTGCCCAGTAACGAACACTTCTGGAAGAATTTTTCTGTGCCAGTACTCACTATTAGCTAGAGAAAAGACTGCACATCAACAAGGGATAGCTCTTTTCAGCTATCACACAGACTTTTCAAGAGCGCCAACAAAGTTACAGGAGAAAGTGACATAAGAACATGTAGTAGTTGTAAAAGAAGAGCTGTAGGTGGGATTAGGAGATTTATATGGAGTTTCAAAATTTCTCAGGAATGTCATTGTAAGTGTAATCCTCACTTTTATTACTACATTTCATCAAAATTTCAATCATCAATTGCTTTTAGAAGGTGATATTTTCCTTCCACTTAGTTATGTGATTCTTCCCCTGGGATGAACTGATGACTAGCCATTTCACCAGTAATAAATAGAAAATCTTCAGTATCTCTTGACATTAAAACAAATCAGTGTTAATGGAAAAAAATGTGAGAAGGGAGAACAATGGATGATGTTGTTCTCATTTAACAGATGGATTTAAACTGAAAAGCTGGAGAAAGAAAGGAAGGATTAAAACATATTGCCCACACTAAAGGCTGAAAACAGTGAAGAAACAGGCACATTCTGGCAAAAGGAGGGAGTGCAATAATTCTCTCTAAAAAAAAAAGAAAGAAAAAAATCATTATTTATGTGCACAGTGATGTGAGACATTCGACCATTATCAGAACACAAGGCAGTTATCAGTGTGACAAAAGATCTAGCTGTGAGAATTCTGAAAAAAAAAATCTAAAATAAAAATATACTACTTAAAGTCATCACTACTCCCCCATGTGTATGCTGTATGCATCTATGCAGTTCTTTCCATGCAGTTATAAACATTACATATACTTTAGGAAAAAAACCTCATGTAGCATTTTTATTAAAGTTATGGATGGTGCAATGAAAACACATTAAATTCACTGCAATATCCTTACAGCCTTGTGGATATGACACTGGCTGTTCTGTGCCTTTCCCACTCCTATGCCACATGTCATCAGGATCAATTAATGATTTTTAAATGGACCACACACATGCACACACGCATTATGGGCAACCTGAATTTCCAGCTACTCTGCCATGGGGATTGTGGCTTAATCCCAGATTTCTGACCCATGATTTCCCTATTTCAGCAAATGCTGCCAGAATTATTGGAAGGACAGCATGATGTGTATGTTCTCAGTCCACAACAGTGTGTGCCAAAATTGAGCAATTAAATGGAATTTCTTTCATCTTTTGAAGTGTAACAGAAGCCAATAAAAATTGAAAAATTTAGTTAGGAAATGCAGGACCAGAAGCAGGAATTTTACTGAATCAGAAAGAAAAAAAGGAGTGAACTGACAGAGCTACAGAATAAAAAATCTGGACAGTCAACATCTTCATACTTTGAGTAAGTCAATGCTTGAATAATAATAATCAGCAAGATCAACAGACTATTTGTGAAACAACAAAATGAATGACACTGAATTAAAGCACCAGAAACTACAGGTAAATAACTCTACCTAATCACTGCACAACAAAAAGAACTAGAATTGTACCATAGACAGCAGGCTGGTAGCCAGACTTTGAAGCTGAAAGCTCAAAAACATTTAAGCACAGATTAGCATTAGTGTTCTGTGGTTGGAGTACCAGAGAGATTTACTTTCTTTATCAGTCTTATCTAGGATCATCTCCTTGCTGAAGTGGAAAGCAATGAAATGCCAGATAAACACAGAGGAGTGGGTTTTGGTTGTCGGGTTTTTTTTTTGCTTGTGGGTTGTGTTTTGTTTTGTTTTGTTTTGTTTTTTCCCCCCAGTTAAACATTTACCTTGCCCTTTTTGTGAGAGTGTCAATAGATTCCGTATGATATTGAAAAGCACAAATCTGTAGCAGGTATGCATATATAGGGAAATTTGAATCCTGAGTCATACTCTACTTGAAAATGCTCTTTGGATGCTTCATATATATTAATTTCATCTTTTCTTCCTGTCTGCTCTAGTCCTCTCTCTCTTGGGTCTCAGCATCTGATTACAAATCCATTCCCCCAAAAAACACCAAATCCTATTTAGAACATATTCCGGACACAGCTCCTGAGTTCGAAGCAATCTGTCATTTTTTATGAGGAGTTTTGACTGATTTTTATGGGAAGCCTAAGGGACAAATGGCATGCAGCATGCCAGAGTGGAGTGATTAGCCTGCCAAACTTGGAATCTCTAACAAACACCCATTGCTGTTCTAATTAACTTACTACATTCACTATTTGCATAAATAAATTGCCTAATTGAAGCTTCCAGAATGGCATGACTTTGCACAAATTTTGTGAGACCAAAAATATCCAAGAAGGCATAGTGAATTTTATAGTTTTTATAAACAGCTTCTTCCTTTTATGGAATCCGCCTCATTCATAAAGTATTTACCAGTGCTATGTTAGGTTTATAAAAGATCTTTTTTGGTTGAATTATGAGTTTTCTAAATAAGATATAGGTGCCCCATCTTTCCAAATTAGATTTTATAATGAACAGGTCAGTGCTTCTTTAAGTATTCATCCAAGATATGGCAATCATACCTCATTAGTATCTTTCTAAGACTTCACAAGAATCTCGTAAAGAATTTAATGGACACTATAAAGAGATGCAGCTGAATTTCTGCATTTTTCATGAGAAACAGAAAGACAAGGGAATTATCAAGCCTATGAAAACAACATTAGAAGTTAAATTTTAGTGGAACAACCATAAATAGAGTACAACATAATTGGGAAAGGAAAACCTCATTTGTGAAAATCACATTGTAACCACCCTACTAAGACTAATACCGTAAAAGAAACTGCCACATGAAAAAAAGATAAAAATAGTGAGAGTAGAGTTTTGGAAACATCCTGGGCACACCCTGTATTTCTCAATGTTTCTCTTGTTCTGGGAATAGTTTATGCTGCAAAAGTAACACATCCTGAAGTAATTCCTCACTTACAATTAAGAACAAAGCAGCTGGGGGAAGAATTCGTTGGTCACAGGAGAAATCAAGATGAGTAAATGCAATAAAATAAAATATCCCTGTGTCTGAAAATAGGTTTCATAAAAGCTACAGAAATGTGCAGATTAAACTCAACTTCCACGCTAGCCATCTGCAACCAATTTCATACATGTGGGTGACTTCACCATTCAGTACCTAACCTGGCAAGATCAGACCAGAACAACTTGTCTTCCAAAACCTAGATAAACAGATCATAACATTTCTGAACAATTCATCAAGGCAAAAGCATGCCTTAAATTGCAGTCACTTTAGCTGAAGTAAATGGAACTAGATATCTCCAAACCCAGTATATGAAAAATGCAAATCACACCACTTATTTATTCCTCCAGGATAACACTGATGGGTGGAAAGAAGCTCAGGTTTAAAGTGTTTTGTGTAAGCCATTTCCCATTGAACATAAGTCTGCTGTGTCACTCATCTATTTGGTGACAAAGCTGTGCCATGATATTCACAGCTCTTGAGCAAACCTTTGAATTATGAACATTTCTGGAATGTGGTGAAACCGTCTCAGCAACCCAGAAAAGCTTTGTCAACTACACTCCATATCGGTAGCTCCTGTCTCCTCCCTTTGTTGTCCTCTAGAAACCTTTGAAGCATGATTCAAATCAAATCCTGACAGGCCTGATGATATCTTGAGGCATTCTTCAAGTATGGCAAAGACAGTGTAAATCTGCTGTGCCAAAATTCACATAGAGCAGTGCTCACTTGTGATCAGCATGTGGGTTGATATCAGCCCTATGCAAATCCAAAACTAGGAATGATCAGTATGGGAACTTCATGGGAGTCTATTGCCAGATTCAGGGATGCAGAAATGAGACGAGTAAATGTCGGAACATAGAATTGGAATGCTGCGAACTGCCAGTCTTCTTTACAAAGAAAAATCTTTTTCTGTTGCTTGAAATACCTGAACAATCCAATGCATATTAAAATCCCATACAGAAGAAAAAAAAAAAAACAGGGGAGAAAATACAGCACAAATATAAACATATCTGATTGCAAGATGCAAGATCAGGAACTTTTTTTCACAGCACCAAAAACTGCATTTCCTTGAAATTTTGATCAGAAAGGTTTTCAGTTGCAAGACACTCTCTGTTGAAGCTGAAGGAAAAACTTAAGAGTAGAGGCACTCCCATGGCTCTTAGAGGAATGTCAGATTCAAGTTCCTGGCCTGATACAAACATGCATTTGGAGTGCTTTCATTAAAGTTACTATGTGAGGTTATTCTGACCAGTGATTCCTCCAGATTCTTATGAAAATCCGCTGAAGGGAAACCGATTTTTTTTTTTTAAATATAAAAATGTGATGTATGGAAAGCTGCTTCCCATGCAGAGCTGTGCCATAGCAATGGATTTTCTACCTGCAAGCATAGAAGGATTTTAATCTAATCAGTTAAGTGTGTAATCTTCTGTGGAGACACAGAAGATAGTTCAAAAATGGCACATATGAATTAAACTAGAGAAGACTCCTTACTGACACGATTAATCAAAATAAACCTTTCTAGAGTTTAAGCACACCAGATTTTTATTTAAGGAAACTGTTGCAATTCTGACAGAAAATTTAACTGAAAGCCACTTTCAGCACAAAAGTTATTAGTTCCTTTAAATCACCTTTGGTAGTGACTCCAGATGATCTAGCTGACTAGGCCCAGAAGTTGTGTGGAAGCTCCTATGCAAACTATTCATGGTGGAGGAAACATCAGCCGAAGGAATAATTTCTTAAATTTAGACGTCAAGGAGGTGAGCTGTCTACACTATTCATTTGTCATCAAGACTTGACAACCAACAAGGCTTAACAAGAAACTCATCAGTTCTCCCAAATACTCTAAGTTGTGTACTACACAGAAAAAAGCCTTTATTACATTTCTTACTTCGTACTTCAACAATGATGTCTGAGAATTTCAGGACATTTTTAAAAAAATGCTATTCCCTTTATACAACATTTTAGCAAGGCTTCCATCACATTACCATTCACTGTCTCTGCATTGTCTATTCTAAATGGCAGTTTGTGCAAGAGACACCTTCAGATTTACAACTTTATATGAGTCAGTATTTAATTTTCAAAAATTAAACTATAGTGTATTATAAGTCTTTCTGCTATAATTAAAAGCAAAATAGGAACCTTCAGAAGGACGTGTCTGTGTTTTTAGTACTAAATACAGATTTTAACTGCCTGTAAAATGTGTTGAACATGAAGTATAGTTAGAAAATTCTCCTAAGAAACAGACATTAGCGGCAATCAATGTGATTATCTGCTTCGTAGGAATAGAAATTCCCACAGGAAATAACGGCTCCAAATTTGTTTCATTCTGAAGTGGAAGAAAAAAATAAATCTCAACATTTTCTGCAACTTTTTCTCCTGTGTATCAGGTTTGGAGTGTTTTTCTTCAGAGTTTTGAAATGCCATGGGCATTTTCCCTGTCTTCTGTTATTTTGTACTAATACCACAAAGTACCAATAATCGCCAGGCTCCAGCCTATGCCTTCATCATATATTATA
>NW_010107171.1:1304-1627 GCF_000699245.1 Pterocles gutturalis | reverse complement strand
TCCCGGCTGGCCCTGTGCCACCAGCCACCCTGCTGTCCCCCCAGGCAGCAGCTGCTCCCGCAAGGACGGGGGGTCCTCTGCAGGGACACGCGGCAAAATGGCACGCTGGGCACCTGGCGGGCGTGCCACGGGCCACCGAGGGACATGGGGGAGCCTGGAGTGTCCTGGACACGTGGTGTGGCCGTGCGAGAGTGCCACCGGGGGACACAGCCCAGCCTGGAGCATCCTGGACGTACAGCACAGATGTGCCACAGTGCCACCAAGGGACACAGCTGAGCCCAGAGCATCCCTGACACATGGTGTGGCTGTGCCCCCGGGGCACC
>NW_010107171.1:0-664 GCF_000699245.1 Pterocles gutturalis | reverse complement strand
GGACACGGCTGAGCCCAGAGCATCCCTGACACATGGTGTGGCCGTGCCACGGTGCCACCAAGGGACATGGCTGAGCCCAGAGCATCCCTGACACATGGTGTGGCTGTGCCACGGTGCCACCAAGGGACACGGCTGAGCCCAGAGCATCCCTGACACATGGTGTGGCTGTGCCACGGTGCCACCAAGGGACACGGCTGAGCCCAGAGCATCCCTGACACATGGTGTGGCCATGTCACGGTGCCACCAAGAGACACATTTGAGCCTGGAGCACCCTGGACACATGGTGTGGCCATGCCACGGTGACACCAAGGGACACACACACAAGGGTGGAGCATCGTGGACATGCAGTGGGGACATGCCACGGTGCCACCAAGTGATGCGTCTGACCCTGGAGCATCCTGGGCACACGCTGTGGCTGTGCCACGGTGCCACCAAGGGACCTGTGAGAGCCAAATCCCCTGAGACTCATGTCGTGTCCCCAAGCTCTGCCTGGTGGGGACAGGGAGGGGCAGGATGAGGCCCGGCTGGTGGCGGTGGCACCATGGGGACTCCTGAGGGACGGGGAGCACAATTATGGGGACATCAGGGACAGAGGGACAGCAGGGGACATTGGGGTGGGGATAGAGCCACCCCCCAGGGTGCCTGGCAGCCACCGACGGTCCCC
>NW_010107170.1:0-17344 GCF_000699245.1 Pterocles gutturalis | reverse complement strand
TCTATGCTCTTTCCTAAATATGTTATTCGTCGAGGCGCGATTGGCCGCTGCTGTCTTGGGCGGGTACATCCCGAACAGGGCGCTGCCTTCCAAGCAGTTTCTTACAAAAGCTGGTGTCCCTTCCCGCACTCCCCCTCTTACAAAACGCTAGGAGGGGGCTGGGGGATAACTCGTTAAGAGTAATTTAAAGAAACACCTTAACCCCTTCCTCGCCATCAGACAACCCATAACACCTACCCACAAGTTGCCCTTGTCCCTGTTGGAAACCAAAGCATTTGGGACAAATTGGGGACCACTGACCCTGTTATTTCTGAGTGTGTTGAGGACATGGATATGAAATCCATTCACAGCCTTTCTGCTGCTAGGCTCTTCTCCCACCAAGGCTGATGACAGACACAGGAGGAGCTGGTGAAGAACACAGCAAGAAGCCCAGCCATTTGCCAGCCCTACAGCAGGTCAAGGCAACACGCCTACCAGGAGCTACCATGGGCTGGGTGGCAATTTCACAGCCCAACAGTTCCAACAAACCAAACAAACTGGCCCAAGCCAGGATTACCCAGGGAGCTGGATATGGACTGGTGGCAAAAACAATGTGGTGGGCTGCCAGAGGAAAAGACCATCATGCATATGGATGAGAGCCAGGACCATAAGCAGCTCCTACCTGAACATCATGGGATGCCTCAAAAAGATGCTGCCAGTGTAATGGTTTCCAAGAGAGGCTCCTCTCTGCACATCACTGTCCTCTGTGATTTTCTTAGCACATGCCTAAAAGCCAAACCCTTTTCTCAGAGCCTTAGAAACCCCAGACAGGAGGATGTCTGCTAAGAAAGCTGCCTCAGATGAGGCAACAGCTCTTCTGTCCTCCTTGAAGCATGCAGCAAGACAGGCTGACAGGGCATATGTTACTCATCCCATTGCTGGCAGAATGGTTAGGTTCAGGCAAGGAAAGGTCTCAAGGTTTATAGTCAGGACAATGTGAACAAACTCAATGAATCAGTCAGTCAGTCAGTTTTGTCCATTCCTAACCATGAGCTGCCTGAGAGCAGACCACAAATTTCTCTAGTGTATTCTTACTTAAAACAATCATCTCTGTAGATAGTTCTTAATCTCCAGTTTGTTTAGAAAGCAGATACTATAAAACCTGAGCCATTTTAGAAGGATACAATGGACATTGTACCCTTTTTTCCCTTACCTGAGCTGTCAAATCAAGGTTACAGGATGAACAGGGATAACTCCAGATCATAAACTGGCTTTCTGCTACTACTGTTGGCAACATCCGTGGAACACTCCTAACTGCAGCCTTTGCTGGAAGCCAGCCTGCACAGCACACAAGCCACCTGAAAAAAAACTCAGTCCCCACAAGCATGCCTGTCCTTTGCAACACTTGTCCAGCTTGTCACAAAATCAAAGACCCACAGAAACACTCTATCGGGGAAAGAGAGTCACTTTAGGGAGTCAGAAGCCTGTATGATTGGTGACAAACTGCTTCATTGACTTGTGCTCAGGGTGCTTTGCAGGCTGGCTCGTGCGCCCTTGTGGACCACAGTAATTTGGATTAGAGTTATGGAAGAAAACAGGGGTAAAACGTACAGTAAATGTTTTTGAAATTAATTTAAGAGTTTCAAGAGCAAAGATGCTCTGCTACAACTTCCCCTTCAGGGAAGTCATCCCTTCTTTCCCAAAATTTCTCTTTAAAATCTTTCCAAGCTCTTTTTTCCTCCCTCCCTGCTTGGATTCAAGCTCTAGACTCCCCCTTGCCCATGGCCAGCTCTGCCTGGCACTGCCAGCCAGGCAATGCCGTGACATCGAGTCCTCTCCACCTCACCTGATCGCTCACTCGCCTGCTCATTCCTTTCAGATCAGACCAGATGGCACCTGCCACACAAGGCATCCCCCTGCGCATGTCCCTCCTTCCCTGCCTCCTCAAAGCATCCCCATGCCCCAAGCAAGGCAGGGGGGACCACATGCATCCCCATGGATGGCAAGCCACCCAGGTGACAAACGGCCAAGAGAGAACGGGAGAGCAGAGAAGAGGCAGATTTGTAGGCTCTGATCCTGGGAGCATGACCCCCTCTTCTCCCTCGTTATGGATGAGGGAAATTAGCTGTGATACTCATTAGCTGCAGCTCCTAATTAGTGAAAATTAATATTGGTTTTGATAGAAGTGTTGGCTGAAGCTCTCCCAGGCAAAGGCATTATTGACCTTGTTATCCTGTCTAATAGCAAGGTACATCACAGAAACTACTTCTCATGGAGTCGACAGATTGCAAACAGCCCCAACCCTCTGTGTCTCCTTTCCCTGGTGCTCAGAGAGACAGCCCCAGCCCGAGCACCCACAGAACCCCCCCAGCAGCATCCCAGGCCCCCGTGCTGGCAGCAGCTCTTTCTCACTGCCATTCTTTCCACTGTAAGGCAACAGCATTTTTGAATTATTTCCTCCCTTTCGGCCAGGCAATGGTAAATGGTGCAAACCTATACCCAGTTTTTAGGGTCATAATAATCTCTTTCTGGAACACTGCCCACAGATATTGCTCCTCCTGACCAACCTCTGGGTCAGACGGTCCCTACTGCTCCATATCCTATCCCATCACCCTCCACATTGGCCTGAGTAACTCCAGACTTACCAGAGGACTTGCTTGCCACTACCTCTACTAGCAGTTCAAAATATTAAATAAACAAGAAAGCCCTTGTGTTGCAGCTTACAACCATTTAAAAAGGAAAGAAGTAGGGGCAGCATTCCTGGACCTCAGCCTGCCCTGGGAGCCCAGGAATCTGAAGGTGGCTAACTAGCAAAGTAACAGACACTGCTGAACAATTTGCTACCAATGTTATGTCTAAAAAAATCCCCCACAGTACTATTCACACATTAATAATAATAAAGATGTCAAACCGTTAGATAAGAAGTTAATCTCATTCAGAGCACAATTAAAGATGCCATTACCCAACCACCTGGGGCCACTTCTGTTTTTACAACATGATGGGTTTAACAGATAACAGGGATGAGACCATGCCTGGTGAAGCAGCTCACCCAGCCAACCCTCTTGGCACCACCCTGCACAATCCCACCAGCACCCTCCGGCCAGGGCAGCTTTTTTTAAAAAAAAAAAAAAAAAAAATTGATGTTTCTGGCTCTAAATAAGCTGTATGCAGATTTGTGCTACCAAAGCTTTTTTTTTTTTTTTTTTTTTTGAGGGCATTCCTTTAGCTCTGGGATCCACATCCCAATGAGAATTGTCCCTCTACCTGCCTGCATGATGCCACCGGATACAGGATACACAAAGCAAAGCAGAACCAAACCATCTGCAATATTGCTGGTCCCTGGGGTGAACTTGGACTTAATTGCACGCTGGAAATTCAATTGGTAACCTGGCAAGGCAGGAGGGCAAAGCTGCTGCAGAGGGCTTTGCCCACAGAGATGACTTGAAAAGAACTACTGAAGACATCTCTGGTCATGTCAGCCCAAACACTGCCCTCGCACTGCCCCAAGGTTGCAAAGTCCAAGAGAGACAGCTGACAGGACATGCAAGGAAACACCTTCTGATGCAAAATGCCCCAGTTCTCCTAGAGCTCATTCTAGAGCTGATTCTAGATAACTTCATGGTCCCGGAGCTCATTCTAGAGCCAGTTCTAGATCATTTTATGGTTCTGAGAACCTAAGGAGGTTCAACAAGGCCAAGTGCCAGTTGTTGCACTTTGGCTGTGGCAATCCCAGGTACTTGTATAAACTGGAAGAACAACTCCTTGAGAGCAGCCCTGTGGAGAAGGACTTGAGGGTTCTGGTGAACAAAAAACTGGACAAGTTGTGGATGCCCCATCCCTGGAGTCATTCAAGGCCAGGCTAAATGGGGCCCTGGGCAGCCTACTCCAGTGGTTGGCAACCCTGCCCATAGCAGGGGGGTTGAAAACTATATTATCTTTAAGGTCCTTTTCAACCCAGGCCATTCTATGATTCTATGATTTTATGGAGAAAGTCCAGCAAGAGCATCCAGACAGTAATTGCTATCTATACTGCAGGCCAAGCCAGCCTTCCCCAACTAGATGCTGCCTGTAAACTGTATAGCTCCTGTACACATCTCCATCTCAGCAGCCTGGCAAGATAGACAAGGTTTCAGCAACATTTTGCACCACACACATGTGCTACTGCCATGCTTTTTCTGTCTTGGATAGGGAGCCAGTATTTTAAATTTATCCATAAAGGACAAGGGTGAAAAAAAATAGTCAAGGTCTCTCCTGAAAGCAAGAAACTATTCCCAAGCTTAACTGCATTCAAAACTTTGCTACACATGTCCCATACAAGCCCCTTGCAGGGTTTCTTTTTCCACTGCATAACTTACGAGGCTCTGTGCTAGGGGTGAGACACAGCAGAAGCAAAGCAGGAGCCAAAGCCCACTGCCCCATCCCCCCACCCATCAGGATCCCACGGCGAGGCACAGGGAGGTCCCCTGGAACCAGAGCTGCGGCACCGGCACCGAGGACTGCAATACAGCAAAGGGCAAGACTGGGAATGGAAACATGAAACCACACAGCCAGTTAATGACTTGCTAAGCCCAACAACTCCCCCAGCCACCAGCATGTTTTTGAGTGAAATTGAAAGAATTCAGATTTTTCTAACAAAAAAAAAAAAAAAAAAAGGCAAATCAGTGAATTGTATTTAAAATTCCACCCCCCCACCCTGTGCCTTGAAAGCTTGCTCTGCAACAGGACCAAAATGTGTTGTTTCTTTTTCAAGGCATGAAAGTAAAAGAAATAAAAAACACACCTCCAAAAACAAGCTCCTAGTTTAAAACCCAGGGAGGTAACAGCCTCCCTGGCCTCCTAGGAGACGACTTTTCCACCTGTCATCTGCCAGAGAACTGCTGCGAAGTGTCCTAGCACCTGTAGGGCTCACCATCCTCTCTCCCTTGCTGTCAGAGTTGCAGAAACTTGGAAGATCCTGCAAATTTTTATGATTTCTGCGAGAGCATGCTGTTGCAGCATGATGCTACCAGCTTGGGAATTTTTTTTTTTCCCATGCCTTCTCCAGTACAGAACCTTAACTTATTATTATTTCCCCAACCCCACAGAAGTACATTGGTAATGGCTTCTGGCTGATGTACCTTCTGCAAGCTGTTACTCCCAGCTCTGTACCTGATGGGACTGCAGACAGCATCCCTGGGACTGCAACAATTTTTCCAAGGCAAAGAACAACTTGCAGAAATCAGGGTTTCCCCCCCACCCTTTCCTTTGTCACTAGAAAAGCCACTTTTAGGGATGGTGGGATAGATGGGTAGGCAGGACAGTGTCTTCTACATGCTCACTTCTCTTACTTGCCTCACCCTCCCACTACACTGCATTTTACACCAGTGCCCTTTCATACAGAAACATTGTTTTATCCATTAGGATGTGTTTAATTTGATGCAGCTGTGATATGGGAAAAGGCATGTTCCAAGAGTTGAGGTTTTCTGCAATGCTGTTACCTGTTTCATAGTCATCTACCAATCTATTTCTTTCCATCTATTTCCCAAAATCGTTAGTAACAACCATTAATCTCTGCCTGGAAGAATGCTCCATGCTTCTCCTGACACCCCAAATTGTTACTCTCCCTTGGACTTTCTACATTTGGAAGTCTTTTTCCCCACCTATTTTCAAATTAACTTCTTGAAACTGAACAGCGGAGTAAGAAATGAAGCCCCCGTCGCTGTTTGTGAAAGGGATTACGTTCCATCCTAGGATCTCTCACCTCAAACCTAATAATCAATTAGAAAGAAAAAACCAAAGAGGTTCCTCCGTACTTAGGTACCAAATCCCCCTCGTGACTGCACACATGGGGTACAACAGCCGACGTGATACAACACCGGAGCCTCAACAGAGCAGGCGTTTGACAAACCCGTGCAGACGAATGGAATAAAACTGAGTTACTAACCATTAAGTGTCAAGTGTTTGAAATCTTTCACCCTTACGTAAAGAGCAATATTAATAAATCTTTAAGAGAGGAAGCACACGGAGCTTATTCACCCTTCCGACCACCACTGCAAATTGAACAGATGTTTTTATTGAGTTGTCTGACAACACTGTCTCCAGCTTTATTTCTTTCCCCCGAGTGGTTGCAGTTAATTCAAAAGCCATCAATGTACAGGAGCTGTTTGACAGGAGGAACCAATTTATTAACTCCCCCTGCCAATCAAGCTCATTAAGCCATTCAAAGGCAGAAGAGGTGCATTAGCACATGCCAGGATAAATCAGTTTAAAAGGCAGGAGATGCAGAGGGGATGGATTCATGTGACAATGTCAGGGTGGCCACCCCAAGCGTCCTGTGGTCCCAAAAACTGTAGAAATAGGAATAAGACTTGCCAAGAGGCATCTCTGCCACCCACACAACCAGCATGGCCAGGGCAGCACAACACCTACCAACACCCATCCGCAAACAAGGAATACTCGCTGGACTAACACAGCAGTTCTCTGCATAGACACTTCCCAACAGAAGGGGTTTTACTCCGCAATCTCAGCACCATGGCACATATATGCTTCCAGAAGGGTTCTCTTCTACCCGCTTATTTTCATAATGAGGACTAGCTAAGTGAATTTTCACGTTTTAATTGCTCAGATGACTTTGACGCAGGTGAAAAGAAGCTGGAGCTTTTTCACCCTTTTTTGGTTGTTTTTTCTTTTTTTTTTTCTTTCTATGACTTCTTTTACACCAGGAAACAACCACCACAAACTGGGAGGGACAGCTCGAAATCTTCATTTTTAAAGACAAAGTAATACTTTAATGGTGATCAATTATGGAGAGTCTAATTAAAAGGTTAATTTTTCACAAGGCTAGAAGTCTGAAAATTGTGTAAAAAGAATCATCGAGGACATTGCGCGATACTTTCTGCAGCAGTTCAGGGAAAGCACCTTGAACTGTTCCCCCTCTCACCCCACTGGCTTGGGAGCTGGACGTGTGCCTCTGCAGCATTTCATTGATAAACTCAGAACGGCAGCTGGATGCCAGCCCACCTCGAAACCATCTATCTATCCCCAGCACCCTTCACTCAACACACCCGCCACTTCACCGCAGCCCCAGGCCAGTTGGCAAAGCACACTGAGATGCAAGAGCGTAACATGCAGTGCTCCATTGCTTTCCTCCAGCATGGCACGAACTTTGTACAATGCCCTGCCTCCTCTCACACATTCTTGCTTTGCTTCTCAGTCAAGAAAATTAGCCAGAGAGTGGTGGAGCAGATCCAGATTGAAGAGATCTCCAATGAAATTGCTGTGTGCAAATAGAGAAGCAAGGCGTAATGCGGTGTAGTCGTCCTTCTCCCCCTTCTTTTTTAAATTCACAAATACATCAAGTTTCTGATCTGGCAAAATGCACAAATATGTTTACCATTGTTTACGGTGACAGCTTTTTTCTAAGAGGCCCCATTGATAGATACAGAGTGAACACACAGCTCACTTCCCTCACCAAAAATAAAAATTATGAGTGTATATATATGCAACTATTTCCCTCCAGTCCAGAAAAATTTTCTTGGCACATAAAACATTTCCTTAGAATATTAATACTTCCACAAAGACATATATATAGCCTCCTAATTTGAATATATACACATATATACATACATGTATACTTTCCTCCTGCTCAGTGTTTGTTGCTTGACTCACACTGTTATCTCTGCTCTATATCAGGTTTATCACCTATGCTAATGCCTCCAACCAGCCAGGAGAAAGGCTGGATTTAACCAAGTTGGGATGGTACAGACACCAAATCCTGGATGCTCCAAGGTAACAAGGAGCACTTGGTGCAGCACAGCCCAATACCCAGCAAGAAGCCAGCCCACCAATGAAGCTCCTACAGCCAGTGCTGTACAGATAATTAATGCTACTAAAGTCACATCCAACATAAAAATCAGCTCAGACCTCATTACCACAAACACACGTCTTCCTCCGTTTCTTTTGAGAGTGCTTAGCCCCTGCGCAAGGGCTCACACACTTGACCGTGAAAGTTGGTGAGATCCAACCTTCAGATGGCTTGATGAAGCAGCTACCACAAGCAAGGTTACCTTGAAGTGTTAATTACTCTACATTGCAAACATACTTTCTTCCTTTCTTTCCCTTCTTAAACATAAGCATTAATGTTATTGCCTATTAGCAAAGCAGATATGAACGTGTGAGTGATTGATGAAGTGATTAATTTAATGATGCAGGGTTAAGGGGTGGGGGGGAGCTTTTTTCCTTAAGTTTCCTGATGTTGTGAACAACTAATTTTCTAGCCTTAGGTTTTCATTATCAGTGCTGCACTTTCTGCAGCTTAACAAGTAATTTCATCAATGGATCTTCTAACGATGAATGACAGAAATCCCCTTCTTAACATCCTCCTCAAATATTGCTGTTCATTAGGGTCATTGCCACACTTAGAAACAAGGCTGATCCTATGCAGAACACTCGAGAAGCCTGCTATTCCAGTTTTAAACAGTAAATAGCCATCAAATTATAATATTGCTTTCAACTAATACTGCAGACAAAGATGATGTTCGTATAAGCTTCCCTTTCTAACGGAGAATATTCACACCCGCTTGCAGCGATGCCCGTAAGGAAGCTCACAAAGCACGCTTCCTATTCAAAAATATCTCAATCTCTCTCTCAGTCAGATACTAGCATATTCCTCCAGAATTATCCTTCCTAAAAGGCCACATCGATTCTGCTAGCTGCACACATGTGCGCGCCCCACTGGGATGATGGACGTGTGTGTGTATGCTGGTGCTGTCAGGAATCCAGCCTTCCTACGGCACAGCCCCCGAAGCCACTCTAAGCAAAGGCTGTTTGAAAAAGCTGGGCTTCGCGTGCCTGTCAGGGACGCGCAGCCTTTTTGCTGATGGCACTAAACCCCGTCCAGTTGAGGGGATAGTTTCAAAAGCCAAAAACACAATGTTTCGCCAGCCTAACCAAGGGTAGCAAATTACTTCTGACCCAGGCCGTATCACCCCATGGTAAGCTTACAGGAAACACCCCACGCTGGCCCCCAGCCCAGGTTTAACCCCTGCTGGTGTCCTCCCCTTTGCTCTATGGCTAGGAACACCCACCCAGCAGCAAACCAAGCCGTCTATGGGCTGCCTATGCTTGTCAACTGACCTTCTGCAGATAACCAAGAAAAAAATCTTTACCGGGTTTTTACCATTACAAAACCCTCACCCCCACGTCAGTGTTAACACAGTGGGGAGGCTGGGACACTTGCTGTGTGGTTCCCAAACTCTGTAACCAGCCAGAAACCAACCTCCACCATTCAATTGCTGCCCACTTGCTTTGCTCTGCATTTGCCCTCCCACCTGGGGATTATTTATACACCATATGCCGCAGCAGCGCTCACCATCAGCTGAAGCTGATCTGAGACAACACCACACCAAAGGGACAGCCTGACCCTGCACCATCTTGACTCCTATAACTTATATATCCACCTGATCTTGCAGCCCTACCATCAGCTAGGCCTAAATTCTGGTCTAGCCAAAAGCTGGCTTTACAGACTGGAAGAAAACAGGAAAGCACCTTGAACAAATAGATGTTGGCTGCACCCTAGACACGTAGGGTTGGTGTAACTGGGGTGGGGAAAGGTCCTGTTGCTGTTGGGCTCTCACCCTTCTCCCACTTGCAGGTTCCCACCTTGCCTTCTTGAAAGGGTAGCAGCTTTTCTTTGGAGCTGTTTCAGCAAACCAACACACACACAAAAATCCAGGGATAGTTTTCCCCCTACCTCAGCAGGCATCACCAGCTCAGCACAGCCCTGGCTGCGGGGAGGGTAGTAAGGCACGGCTTGGGCTGGGGAAGCCGGACGGAGGCTCAACCACTGCCCAACCACCTCCAAAGGTAAGGGGGGCAACATCTTTAATTAGACAAAACACAGGCACAGAGGCCCTTCCCCATGAAGCCAGCTAAGCATGTGGTCATGGGAAGGAAGAGCCCATCAGCAAGAGCCTGGCAGCACCGGTGTGAAGAGAGCACAGCTACTGCTTTCACACACATACCTTACAAATAGCCAGGCTTTCCCAAGCTCTCCATCCACTCTAATACCAGTGCCACCATGTTTTCCAACAGCATCTTCCAACTTGCCAAGTTTTACTAGAAGACAGCCTACCTTATATGGTTCCCAAAGGCTCTTGCACTGCCCCAGGGTCCACACTGGGCTGCCTTGCTCCTCTCTTAGGGAGCTAAGCCCAGACTTTTAAGCCCTCCTCTGTGCTCCTCTGCGCCACACCTCCTTAGTACCCAATTAGCACCTTGTTAACAGCATGCCCACAATGCCTTCTGGTCTAGCCACTGTGACTTTTAGCCCCATGGTGCATACAGATTACATTTCTCTTTTTAGTTTTAGTATTCAATTTTGAGGAAGGGGGACACAGCAGCAGCTATGCCAGGGCAGCCCCCCTCTCCAGCAGTAGCTGCGTGACCCTGCAAGCCAGGAGGGAGGCCAGGAAACACCAAAGGGAAAAGGGTCCCATGCTCAGAAACCCATGGTTCGCCCTCCAAAGCTGTCCTAAACAGATGGCCCCCAAGCCTCTTGTATGGATATCTGTCCCAGACAGCTCTGAAACAATATAATCAGTCCAGAAGTATGCAGAGACCAGAGCCAGCATGGTTTTTTTCCCCATTCCAGAGATGCATTAGGCAATTGCCATCATGGAGGAGCTCAGCCACCACAGACGCCTCCAGCTGTGGGATCAAAGGAGGAAGGCAAGGTTTAGCCCAGACAGCCCATGCTCGATCACAGACAGATAACCATATCTTCAGCAGCAGCTTGAATGGCCCAGCACCCCCAGGGACCTTACCCAAGTGCCAAAGTGTCTGGCTGTCCAGGACTAGAGCAGTGCAGTGAAAGGCTGTGGCAGAAGAGATGATTGCTTTGGAAAATGCAGATACAGCCGCACACAGAGGATGGCAGCCTTCCCTGGCCAGAAAATAAAAGCTCTGTGGCCTGGTCCTTGCTGGGACAGAGAATGAAGTCAAGTCATCCACAAATATCAGAGGGACATGCTGCCTCAGACCCTTGTGCAGAGGTATCAGCAAGCACCCTGCCAGCTAAACACCAAGTTCCTCTTCCAGTCTTCTGAAATAACACTCTATCCTAAAGGCCCTGAAAGGCAAGAAGTGACACACACCAACCTAATTACTTTAATCACCACCAGCCAACAAAGTACACCTACACCGCACCAGTGCTCCATTGTTCCTGGCTCCTGTCAGGCTGCAACAACTTGGGGTGCACAGTAAGAGCCCCAGCTCCGTGGGAAATGTCCATTATGGCCCAGTTTGGTGAAGTAGATCTCATAAACAGCAAAGTTCAGCTCTGCCCCTCAGGACTTGGTGGAGAAACATCCGTATGTTTTGGAGTTCCCTAGCTAGTGTGGTTTCCCTGAAAAAAAAAATAAAAATCAGCTTTTGTCTCAAATTCCTTGTGCTTTCTCCTGCAAGCAGAGAAGACGGTCTGCTCAATGTAGCCCACCCTGGAAGGGCTCCAACTTGCCCTTGGAAAGCATAATTTAAGTTCCCGACTGCAGAAGGTCAAACCACACCATCAGAAATTTGTCAGACAGTAAAGCTCTCCTATTCGGTGCCAAGAGCCAGACTGGGACCCTCAAACACCCAATGGCATGGCCAACAGACAGACAAGTGCCCAAGCAAGACTGTTTCCATACACATACTCCTTGGCAGAATTCGTGACTCAGTCAATGCCACCAAGAGACGTGGGTGCCTCCAGCCATCACCCTCTCTTCTACTGCATTTAACTGAAGTTCCAGCAACAGCATTTGGAAGTCACCACCTGCAAGTCCCCAGAAGAGCAGGGTTTTTTTGTAAGTTAGTGAAGGCATACCTACCCCGCTCCCAAAACATGAGCTGGTTATGATGCATTTACCAGCTCAGCAAAAGTTGCACATAGCAAAGGGGGCCAGAAGCAACCTGTAAAATTCCCCATCAGTCATCCACCTTGCTTTCTGAGCATGGCAAACCCAGGGGATGGAGAGCATGGCCTGTGCTTCCTGGCCGAGACATACAGCTGAAGGGGAGGAACGAGGGGGCTCTGAGCACAAGGCACAGCCCCACACATTGCATGCATGCTCTGCCTCCTTTCACATGCATGCGCCCGCCTCCTCGCAGGCACTGCACTCAGCATCCCCTGGCCACCCATCCCTCTGCACCACCGTGGCACCAAGCTGCTGAGTCAGGGAGCACACAAGGGCCTTGCCCAAAATCCCTGCACCCAGCCAGGCTCCAAGTGCTGAGCCAGCACCGCTCATGGCTGTCACTCACTAGCAGCCCTGAGTGTGGAACTTGCTGAGTTAGAGGTTCTCCTTGGCCCCACACTGCCACGGGTTAACAAGCAGGAGGAGATGCTGAGGCAGTCAACTTCAGGGGATCCAGGGCTGAGCATCCCACCAGGTGCTGGAGGCATCCCGGCGATGCTCACAGGAGTGTATCCCAGTAAGTTGGGGGGGTGGAGAGCCGAGAGCTCAGCTGCATGCTCTTCTGCCCAGAAATAACTGAGGGAATCAAACAGCCTTGTGCGGGCAATCCTGGGTGCCTTTCCCAGCTCTGCAGCCTTCTGTGGCATCTTCTCACTCTGACATTGCCCCAGGGGGTTGTCAAGCCTTGCTACAGGTGGGTTTCCCCCTCTCTTGTGTACTGCTTGACCTCAACAGGCTTTACAGAGGAGATCAGTCCTCCAAATTTAGTCCCCTCTCCTAGTTTTAAGGAGGGCATGCAGGACCAAGGTCTGATGGGCAGGAAGGACACATTGTCCCCAGCCCACCCAGATGACCATGTCCCTGCCACAGCATGGCCCAATAGCAAAGCCAGGTGCATGGTATCAGCTCAGGTACAACGATTAAAGCATTTCCCACACTTTAAAGACAACATTATTCCAGTGATGCTAAAACGTTATTGCTAGGATGAAGGGAAAGTGGAATTGCACTCGTCTGAAGGGTCTCTTTTGTCATGTGTTTTGCAAGGCATTGAGGCATGAAAGCTTTCACAGAAGCTCGGGTGTATCCAAGCTAGGTGGTTATAAGGCTAGCTGCACACCCAGCATGATGGATCATCTTCATTTTCCCATTCCAGTCCTCCATATAGCACATCCATTTGCTGGACAATTAGGCTCCAGTCACTGCATTATGCTAAAACGACGTTCGTTTTGCAGCGGTGGGGACCCCAACCAAGAGAAACTGAGTACCCTTCCTGCCCATCCCCACCTGCTGACAAATCCAGGGCTGCAGGTAACCCTGCCTTCATCAACACCACCTCCCCGGTGAGCATCACACCTTGCCATAAATCTCCAGCAACTTGCCTGGCATTAATATCCACAGTGCTCTGTTACCCTCTAAAAGGTTTGGCATTAACTGAAATGGCCCTTGGAATGATTTTGCTTAAGGCAGAGAGCAGTACAATAAAGACTGACGGTCCCTCTCCTGCAAACTCTTCTTCTAAGGGCTGTTAACCAGCCAGTACTTCTGCTTTCGGAGTAAAGTACATCACAATCCAGCCACTGGCAGCTGACACAGGCTCTCTCTCGGTGCCCTGTCTTGCCTGTGCCACCATGGCCCAGCAAGTCATTATCCCTCCTCCTCCTCCTCTCCAAGCATCAATCCCCTTCTCCTAGCCCCTTCAATGGCTTTCGCCTTCCTCATGCTCTGGACTCCTATTCCCTCTGTGCACTTGTGTGTGTTCGTTTCCATTACTTCTGGGTGAAATAACCAACTAGAGGGTCAGTCCACCCGAAAATTGCTCTCCCCAGACCTAAACGAAACAGATGGGCATTGATGATGTTTTGGGAGAAATTAATCAGCCTGGACTGGCAGCTCCCTCAGCCCCATTTCGCCTAATGAACTGTGAGCTCTCTGTCTTAATAGCTCCTGACAAGACTAATTTACTCTTGTAAGTGATTAGAGGGGGAATGATCTCTTAATTGTTGCTTAAGATTCCTCTGGCAGGGCAGGCAGCAAGTGGGGACTGCTGGGCTTAGTGCTAGGTAAGGCTGTACCCAGGGATGCCATACGGAGAGGAGGAGGGGGCTGCAGGGGGACCCTCACTCAACACCACGGTGATGGGCACTTCCAACAGACCCCCAAAAATAAGCCTGTCTTTTTCTAGCTAAGTGGCACCACATACAGTTCTGCTACTTACACACCAGTCAGGGTATAAGAAAGGTGTTTGCAGATGATGTTTTGTTTTTTTTTTCAAATTAATAAGCCTAACTCAGAAAACATCAACCAACAGCAGAAAACACAGAAACACTGTTTGCAAACACTCTCAAGGCTGACATTTCCCTCTGGTGCATCTGGAAGCAAAATCCCTGGGTGCCCATATTCTTAAGAGTGAATTTAATTTCTGTGTAGTGTAATACAAAGTTTGAAAAAAAGAAAATTCAACCCCCAAAGTAACTCCAAGCACAATTGTACTTGCACAATATCTCACTGAAAAGCAGACCACCAGAAGTCTTCTCCCATTTTCTGCCAAAATAGAAGTTCAGTCCAATTCCCACAAGGTATTTCAAGCTCAAGTACTTGGAGAGACGTGGACTCAGTGAGGAAGCGTTTCCATTAAGCTGTTCCCAACCAGCTCTCATTTCTGCTCTTGTACAGCTGCTTCCTTCCCTGGGACTTGGTCAGGGCCCTTTCAGCACTAAGTGTGTTTGCAGGGGCCCTGGCAATCGAGGGGCAGGGAGCATACCGAGAGCAGAGCAAGGAAACCGGGTGTGAAGTGACCCATAAGGGGCAGGCATTGAAAATTACACAGGCACAAGTCATCAGGAAGGAAAAAAAGAACCAAAAATCAGAAAACAATACAGTGAAGTCAGGTCCTTCTTTTCCGTACATCATTCCCAGCTTGCCTTCTGCAGTGCTGTGAGTAAAGGCACCTGAGCTGTGCTTTTGAATATTATCTCACATTGCAAATCAACCTGAGCATCACTGCAAGACAAAACTCCACAGGCAGACCCTCTCCAGCCAGCCTTCTCCTGAGGATGTGTCTCTGCACAGACCTCAGCTGCCACCCAGGAGCTTCCACACCATCTATCCAAAACTCACCACCAAGACTCCACGTCCTGCCTCCTTGCTTGGACACCACCCCAAACCCCACAAGCAGGTCACCATGGGCTGCCAAAGATGCAACTGAGGGGATCCCCAAGAAGAGATAGAAACCTCAGCTGGAAGCCTTGGTTGAGCTGAGCAGTCACTAGAGAAGACCTTTCCAGAGTCCCCCAACCCTTGACAGCTCCAGTGATGACTTAGTTGTGGCGAGAGGACCGTTTTGAGGAGGGTGCTGCTCGGGTTGCATGGCTTGAGGCAACAGTAGGTGCGAGAAGAGGCCCCGTAGCCTCCATCCCAGCCACTCTCTGCTCCCAATCGATTCCTCCCGCATTAAAAGCTAGTCACAGCCCTGATTGAAGAGCACAAGTTTAATGGACTGAGAGCCTGGAAAGAGGCTGAGAATGACTGGGTCGATTTCTGCATTTACTAAAAACTGATCCCTAGCTAAATAAAGAAAGAAAAATAAGCTACATCTGTCAACCAAAAGAAAAAGCTTTTCTTTAATCATTTTCCATCAGGGGGTCAGCAGCAGCAGACTCCCTGCCCACGGGCACGCCCGACTTACCCACGGGAGTATCCTCGTTGATCAGCAGGTAGGTGTCGAAGAAGTAGTTTAGGAAGTACGGCAGCCGGTTGCCCTGACCTGGGAAGAGGACAAAAGCAAGGCATTATTTCCCTGGCACATCACGGCTGTGAGAGGCTCAGGGCACAGAGAGATGTACACAAGGGACCAGGCTCATTGCATGGCATGGTGATGGGCACCCCTGAGATGAGGGCTGACAGAGGAGGACAGAAAGCACCCCACGGTTCCTGGGACAAGCTGGCTGGGGAGCTGCTTCCCTCCACCAGCCTTTCTTTTTTTTCAGTATTTTCTTTTACAGGGTGAAGGTAGAGGGGAAGGGGGAAGCCAACAGCTGACCATCAATTATTGTTTTAGTGCATGATTAATACCTGCACTCTGTTCCCACGGTTGAGAGCCTTTCGCCTTGTCAGCCATCCCAGCAAAACCCAGTGTGCCTCCTTCCCTCCCTTCTCCCATCACCTGATAGCCATTCCCTCTAATTGCCTCCTTTCACCTTTAATAACCAGGTTCACTTCTTTCTACTCCCTTTTTCAAGGAGCTAGAAACTCATGAGCCTGCCCCCAGACAGCAGCCTCATTAGATGATGCAGAGTTGGGTGCAGAGCACAAAGGAGAATGATGACCACAGCCTGAACTGGGGAAAAAGTCAACCAGGAAAGATTTGCCATTAGAGTGATGCAGGAAAAAAAGTGCAGGGAGAGAAACCCAACAATTTTCCAAGAAGCTTTGTTGCTGACAGAGTGGTGTCCGAGGGATGGGTTTTTCTTGGATACACAGACAAAACTCAAGCCTGGGCTCCTCCGGGGTTCCCTCAGTAACAAAACAGGGATTTTCAGCACTGCTCTCTTTCCTAAGGCTCCAGGTTTGTTAAACACCTGGAGAAGCGGGAAAGCACTAGAGGCAGCAGTCTTGTGAAGGCACATTTACATCTCAGCCTCTAGAGTTAAGTATCTGGAAAGAAAATGAGAAGGACCCTGACAAAAAGGGTTATTTACAGCTAATGGCATCTCTGGAGGCTTCAAAGTGCACTGGTACCTGGCTGCTGTGTATCAGGGCCAGGAGGCTTTGAAGGGGGCAGATGAGGCTCAAACACACCAAGCAGCCCTTCCCACAGGGGACTTGCCTCTGCAAACCCCTCTATTTCAAAATATATTTCTTAATATTACCAGTATACTAAACATAATTTGCAGTTTCCAAATCCAGCTGCATCAGGTGCTGGGAGGCACTCAACTCATCAGCCCATGAGCACATAGGATCTACACATTAAGAGAGGAGGGGGCCTGGCACCTGAGGGCTGGGGAAAGCCAAAGGAGGGTCTGCAGCCAGGATTTTGCTTTGGGCTGCAAATCCCAGGATAAAGATGAAGGCTGTCACTGTGCTGCTGGACTGTCAGCATTCAGAAGGGAAGTGCATGATGTGGGGGGATGAAGAGAAAGCATCCAAATGATACAAAATTGTAGGTCAAAAGATGCACACTATGACGAATGGAAACCATTCCCCAAAAACCAGAAACGTGTGGTGGAAGCCCCAGCCTCATCAGCCTTGTCACCCTGGCCAGCCCCAACAGTCACATCCCAACTACAGGAATTTCCAGCTCCCCCATACCCCAGACCACTACTGAGGGCTGCATCCTTGGAGAACCTTCAAAAACCTTCTCCCCATCTCAGATCCGTCTGTCAGGTCTTACACTTGTAACCTGGCTGATGTCATCGAGATCAGCTGCTTAGAGC
>NW_010107169.1:0-1137 GCF_000699245.1 Pterocles gutturalis | reverse complement strand
GGCCCCGAGCCAAGGGCTAACCCAACACAAGTAGGATCAATTACAGCAGCTCTTATAACAAAAACCCAGAACCAACAAACCAACAAACACATTTCCCTGAGGGTGGACAAAGTAAACACAAAGCTTTTTTTCAGCTCTTGGATAAAAGTCCCAACTGAATGTCCTAGATAAAATTATTTTGCTGTTCTGAAATGTGTTGGTTTGGTGGTTCCCAGAGGGCAGAGGCAATAACCACCCAAAAATAAGAAACACATTGGTATAACTGTCTTTCAGGTAAGAAAAAAAAAACTCCTTCCCATTCTCCCCATTCCCTCTTACTCCAGTATTTTTTTTTTTTTTTTGATACTTAGCACACTGAGTATCACTGTTAAGGCACTGTATTAAAGTAACCCTTGTACAAATACAATCTTCTACTCTCAGTTGTGGGAGGGCAGCAAAGGAATCAGAATTTTTAATAAGAGGTCCAAGCAGGAAAAGCCACTTGACACTAAGAACTTTTCTACTGTTATAAACCTCACAAAATAGTTATTCTGCAGATCTTTTTTACAGAATACTTATTTCATACAGTCATAGAATCATTTAGTTTGGAAAAGACCTTTAAGATCATAGAGTCCAACCATTAGCTGCAGTGTCAACTGCCTCATGAACACTTTCCTTCCAAGGGAAAAGTGCCTTTTTCTGATTTAGTATGCTAATAATCCAGTATATTCAAACATTTAGAGGAGAGAAATCTCTCTCCAGAAAAGACTCTTCACATACAATTAACTATTCAATAATAAGTCATCAGTGATTCCCTCTTGAGGGGAACAGAGGGCCCAACATGTCGACCAGACCCTTTACACAGGGAAGTCTGCTGCCTCCCTGGGGCCCAGGTTAGAGATGTCACCAGGAAGCTCCCTGGTCTGATACGGCCCTGTGATCACTACCCACTGTTGGTCATGCAGGTTGGAAGTGATGAGGTTGCGGAAAGAAGTACGAAAGCAATTAAAATGGACTTCAGGGCACTGGGGCGATCGATTAGAGGTTCAGGAGCACAGGTAGTGTTCTCCTCAATCCCCGCAGTGGCAGGGATGAACACTGAGAGGATCAGGAGAACACACCTGATCAACACCTGGCTCAGAGGCTGGTGCCAGAGGT
>NW_010107168.1:7523-9886 GCF_000699245.1 Pterocles gutturalis | reverse complement strand
AGTAAAAAAGCTGCCAATTTCATTTCAGGTAAGACACAACCACACAAAGGAAGAGGTTTAAGGAAGTAACATAGAATTGACTTTGCGAGGTGGTGCTTCATGTCTACAGAACACCCGTTTCCCAAGGTACATAATTTTAAAAGAAACAGAACATATTTCAGGCAACAGTCAGCAATAATGTCCTCTTTCAGATAAAATAATAATCTGCCTCTACTTTTTGAATAACTTCTGGAGTCCAGTTTTGTCACAGTGGAGATCATAAGACTGACTGGGAACCACAGACTTAACACGCAACTCAGCTGCTCTACAGACTAGAGCTTTCTTCCTCTCAGGGATGTACTTTTTTTTTCCCCGCCTCATTTCCTAAATTACAGAGTAATCATGACAGTAAAAAGCTAACAGGATTTCTCCAGCTCAGGGAGACAAAAGCACTGCAAGCCATCTTAGTGGCAATGTACTGCTGCTATTCAAGTGTCTTTACCTCTGAGGAAGAGTCAGGAGCAACTGCCTCTCAGGCACTTCACTTCTTTCAAGAGCCTGCAGTTCCCAATTTCTGTTCCTGCACTGCTTCTCTATGGCACTGAAAAAAAATCTTTTTCTGTGCCATCTTGGCAACCGTATCGCAGGCTGGCAATTCCTAATGCAGACCAGCAAATACTCTACAGATCCGAGCATGAAACTGCTATCTCTGCAAAGAGGAAGCCATATAACACATGGGCTTAGCTTCCAAATTGAGGCAGGAGAATGCTTTCTACAAAAACTCCCCAAAGTTTAAAACAACTCATGCTAAAACATCTTCCAAAACAAGGCAATAAAACTGAGAAAATCCATACCTCTGGTAGAATTCTTGCTTTGGTTATGCCTCGGATTTTGTAGAGGCACCTCATTTGACTTGTTGCTCCACATTGTGTCAATTTATCTACAAAAAAATAGTCATGTAAGAATCAAAGAGGAATAAAGAAAAAACAAACATATGCTAAAGAGAACATAACCTTGATCACTATGATCAGCATTCACCTCGTGTGATGATTTCAAACTCACATCATGAACAAGATCAGAAAATCAACACCAAATCACCAATGTGTTTACAGCTTGCAGTTTTTCAGAAACCACCTAATTCTGTGGTTAAAGAGGGTTTTGCTTTTGTTCTTATTTGATACAAAGAAGAGGGAAGGTGATAAAAGGAAACCCAGAGGTCACGTAATTTAGATCATAGCTGTAAATATTCCAGCAAGTCTGAAGGTGACCACACTGAAATACCGCACATGAAGGGGTAACAAAGGCAGCACTACACGCCTTGAACCTAATAAAGGTTTGGTGAAAATACCCAATTCCACCAATGACAGATGAATGTGTCACCTATCTCTGTTAAAGGAAAAGGCAGAACAGAACTGTGCAGCAGGACACTACAGCCAGGAAAAAAGACAGGACTGGAGCTGCCGTTGTTTTCCTGTGAACTTCAAAGACAAGACTCACAGTAAATCTAAAAAAGTGTGAACTCTGAGTAACAAATCAGGCAGCCACTATCACCAAAGGATTTTTCTTGTAAAAGAAAAATGTAAAAAGCCACTCAATCATGGAAGATTTTTGTTAAAAGGAAAGGCAGCTAATTTACGCAAAGAATTATTTCTCATTACTTTCATTGCAAAAGACAGGCTGTCATAGGTGAATCCGTAACAGGCTTTAAAGAAGTGCTATCTAAGAAAGAAAGTTTAAGAGATCTAAGAGGAGCCCATACAGCCCACAAGAGCCCTGATTAGTCAGTACTGGCGCTACCCTCTCACCAAGGACCTCCCTATCTGGTGGCATGAGCTCACTGAGCTGTCTTCACAACAGACTGAGGACATTTCTGTTACGGAAAGAAAAAATTAGGTTACCACAGAATTCATACAGGAAGTTCTGGACTTCTAAAAGAGTCATTAAAGCATATTTTTCTCTGTTCTTTCATGCTCTCCCAGATAGAATTTTTCTTATTTTCTTAATTTCTGAAAATTTCTCCCACTTTCACTTCCCTACATTGTGTGCCACATAAAAGGGCATTCAAATATAAAGGTCCTTCTCAGAGAAGGTGACTGAACATCCCACAAAATTAATGCTGTGTACTACTTACTGGAACAGATCATTGTCTGTATATTTTGTGACAAGGATTTTTTATCGTATACGATTTTAAGGATACTCACAGTGATCAACAGTGAAGCTTTGTCCTCACATTCAGTCATATGGCTTGTATTTATGCCAGCTATTTATTCTACAAAACTGTTCTTATGCCCCAGGAAAGACTATCAATAGTAAGAACACAGGTCTTCAAAAGACCTTTAGTTCTGCCATTCTTTAAAGAATCCAAATAAACATTAGAAAGAGTG
>NW_010107168.1:0-7503 GCF_000699245.1 Pterocles gutturalis | reverse complement strand
TGGCAAACCTATGTGAGTTTATACATGTAGGTACAGAAACACACTCATATGCACACATTAGCAAAATCTGCAATAACGCAGAAATTCTAGAACAAAGTGGAGAGTGCTTTGGTTTTTAAGTATCTAGTTATGGGCAGCGAGCCAAGTGAAGTTAGAAAATTCTGCTTCTAGGACAGGTGCTGCAGAGCTCATTCATGCAGAACCGCAGCTTTGTGCCTCATTTTTTTTTCTGCTGTACATCATAACGCTGCCCTGCCCTGGAAATCATCTAATTGATCTTCTCCATCACTGGAGCAAAGAGCTGTTGGGCTAGAAAAGCAGAAAACAAATATTAACAAAAATGGGGGAATTTTCCATAAAGAACCAATTTTGAGAGCTGCTGGAAATGTCATACCATACCATTATCAGTTTCTTGCCCAAACACAAACATAACAAAACCTACTCAATATGTAAATATAGCATAAGAAAACAACTGGACAAGAAACTATTTCTTAAAGGATTAAGTATCCGTCTTCACTTAATAGCTTGGGATTTATTCTTATCATTAGTAGTATAGATAGAACTTAACCAAGGACTAGAATTGTTTGCGTTATTATACACACACAATTCTATATGGTTTATTTTATGATGCCCCTGTGAATGCAGTATTGTAATATACTCTACTTATTCCATAACTCTCTACAAAAACTACCAGATTAATTTAAAGAGTCTGAAATTGCTTGTTATACTTTTCATCCTGATATTCAAGTAAAAGCTGCCAGTCCTTTACCTGAGCTGAACAGAACACGTCAGACAAACAGTGAACACAGTGTCGAGAACACCTGAATTCTACTAATAATTCACAGATGCTTGCTGATGAACACCAACGGTCAATAATTCTGCCTCAGTGCCTTGGTTCAAAAGTATAACACGCCTCTCTACGAAAGGCCCCTCAACCTCTCCTCCCTTCTGTGCAAGCTGGGAAGCAATCACTAAGCATCCTGCTGTATTTGTCCTGACGAGTACCTGCAGTGCTGGCTCCACGTGTAGAATACGACTGCAGCCAGCTGAGAACCACCACGCAGTTTTGCTTAACTCAGGTTACTGCCGTTTGAAAAAAAAACAACACGTAAGAACCGAGCGTTCTGGAGCTGTCTACAGTTTCAGGAAGGCAACACTGCCGTAGCTTTCAGTCGCGATGTAATCCTCGTAACTACAAGGGTTTGGGTTTTAGATGTCCCTCTCCCCTTCCTTTGGAAGGCTTAGGAAAATTTATCAGCTTTTCAAAACCTACCTACAAATGATGTTGATTCCCACAAGCCTTTTAATTCCCACAGATTACTAAAATAACTTTTCTAATGCTATAGCGTACATGAATAAGCAGGAGACTATAAACCAGCACTACATTTACTACCAACCATACCAAGGATGGCATTGAAAGGTACAGCAGATAACAAAGTAACAAGTCAACAGAGTTAAGAGGATAGCATTTTAAAAGGCCTGGAAGGCATGAAAGTATGTGTACCTTTGATTAGTAAAGGTGCACAAAAATGGGAAGAGATGAAAAACAGGGATGGGGAAAAAAAAAAAGACAGAAAAGTGGTGAGAGAAGCAGGATATAAAAAGGAAGAGAATGCAGAAAGACAAGAAGGAGAGAGAAATGGAATGTACTTTTGAAGAACCAGCATAGAGAGCAGCAAAAAGGAAAAGAAACTGGTATACTAGTCCAATTGTGAAGTTTTTTTCAAGTACCCTCAGTATGACTTTTTTTTCTTAGTAGCACAGCCTCAGTAAGAAAAGGAAAGAGGAAACTCAGAAGTCATGGCACTGAAACAAGGAAATGGGAGAGGAAACTGAATCATACAGATTCAGAGAAGGCAGAGAATGTGAGCAAGAGATCCCCCACTGTTATTTTCACCAACATTTAGTGGTTTTGCAAAAAAAAAAAAACCAAAAAAAAAAACAACCCAGTATGCACAGGGAACAGCATTCCTCAAGACTTAGTCTCTTATTAAAACACAAGGGATACCACGAAAAAGACAAACCTTTGCTAAGAGCAGGGAAAGAAACAAATTATTAATATTGACTTCTATAGGATATTCTTAAATGTTTAATCCCCAGAGTGGCAGGTTTTGCTACAAAGTGGGTATACAGCGCCCAAGACCAGCAGTTCACACAGTTTAAGCTACAATAAGGCAGTAGTGCCATCAGAAGAAGCCATCTTTTCCTTTCTTTAAGCCTTGGTCCCTCTTGCCTTGTTCAGGCAGAAACTGAATGGGATTATGTGGTAAAGCAAACTGGACTGGGAATCTGGTAAGGTCTAAAAGTAGCTTTTTGGATCTTTTTGCTTATTAGTTTTAGCTATGTCGTACCATAAGCTACAACCTCCATGCACGCTGAATGAGAAGGAATGGAAACACTGGGGAACAGCCAGATGAGTCCCAGTCCTGTACTAGCTGCTGTCACATATCATAATCTGCAGCTGTTCCCCAAGAACAAATGCCTGTAGCCACTATCTTGAGGAGAGTGAGTGGGACTGGGGAAAACGAGAACCATTCCCTTCACCCCCTTCTTACCTGTGGACATACCACTGGGGTCTACGGACCCTGGCCCAGTGCGTCCCACTGCACCCACACCTCGCACAGTGCAATTTGTCCGTGGGGGAAGTGGGCACAGAGACAAATATAAGGTTTTGGGAATCTTTTTCCTGTTCACAAAAATATTTTAAGTTTCCATGTCTAAATAATTGAAGGTTGACTTCTGAAGCCTAAAGACCCTGTGGAGCTCCTGCCTCGGCAGCTCCAGTTCTGTGTTACTGGCAATAACAGACACACGCAGGTGGACAGACACAATCAGACCCAGTCAAGCAAACCATTCTTCTGAGCCTGCCCACTGAATGTGATGGAATTTCTGTTTAAAGATTCCAGAAACACTTTCCATGTCTCCTCAAATACCACAGAATACAATTCATGATGATATGCTTGAGTCTGGAATACAAATACCTTTATCTACTCGTTTTTCTGCAATCTGAGCTTTTACCATATTGCATTATCCCATTTAAATGAGAGCTAAAAATATCCACAATACATTGTTCTAGGACTTTGTGTTGGTTTTTGGCCTTGACGTATTTTGAGAAAACTGTCTCTCGAAGCAATTACATGCAGGTGATTTACTGACCTTCCTCAAGGCTGAGGACAAGTTCCAGAGTAACAAACGCACGTGTGATGTGTTTGTCAAAAAAGCACCACACCTCCAGAATCTACAGCCGACTCTGAAGAATTGGACAGGTCCTCCCCTCACCTTCGTTCAATGCTGATTTATATAACAACCCTTCAAACGCAGTGTATTGCGGGGGCAAAGGTTCTGAAAGGAAGTTAATATTCAAAAATCCAAGTACAAGTCCAACTGCCCAATGCTTCACGGACACAAGCTTCATCTTAACGCTTCTCCACCATATTATCTCAAGTCTGTAAGATCTGTTTAGCTCCTCCAAAATTATTTCTGCTACAAAAGGTGGGGATTTCTCTTCTCATGATTTTTAAGTGGTGCTGAGCTAAAAAGTCAAAAGGTTCAAACTATTCAGAGTGCCTTTACAGGCAGTTTTGGTGGTATTTAATCTGACTGGTTGCTAATACTATTCAATTTAGAAATATTTGATCAGTCCAGATTGCACTGCACCCCTGACCGAGGCTGTATGTAATGACAATGGTCACAATTGTGTAAAGCTGATGCAAGAAAAAGCTGGAAATAACAAACACCAACAATGCCCAAGGAGCTTGTGAATGTTAACTGCTTTGAACAGTAAAATTTTAGATAACATTCAGTATTTTGTCTTGTAGTGCAAACAGTAAATATACCAGAAGAACTCACATTCCAATCATTATTACTTTGGAAAATAATAATCAAAACTAAAGAACTTCAAAAGTAAAAGAAATATACCAATAAAACTTTATCTGTCTTAGGTTAGAAAAACATAAAAAGTTTTTAGATGGGTAATAATGAAAAAAAGAGCAATCAGGATACACCACACACTTGCAGACAGAAACGCAGCAAAGAATTTCACAGCACACATCACTAACTGTTAACCAGGAAGACAAATGACATCAAGAGTCATACATCCAGCAAACGTCAAGAAATATAGTAGAAAAACATAAAAATACCTGATGAGCTCTAAGATGAAATCACTGACATCAGTCAGCTACTAAATTTGCACCCAAACTATCATGAAGATTTTTCTACAAATGAAACATTACAGAATCTGATTCTCTCCAAGCATACGCTGAGGATGGACATTTCCAAGGCACTTCTGCTACGAGAAGACACGGCAACTTGCAGAAGTGTCCCTGATTCATCACAAGTGATGCAAAAGTGATGAAAACCAAAAAAAAACCTGGCACTAAAAAATGGATTAGTGGTTTTACTGAAAGTAAAATGCATTGAATGTCTTACTCTGCTGCATCATCACATGCTAGGAGGTACTCTGAGGAAATCTATTGAAATGGATGTTGTGACAGCTAGCGTAACTTGATTCATTGTTCATGAAGAAATCAGAGTACAAAGGCACGGAGAATGCATCCATTTATCGAGGAGATGCACACAAGGGTTTGACTACCCATTCAGAAGTTCTGCATTTTCTGTGACTTCAAAGATCATTGCATTTTTGACAGAAAACAAGCAACATACCCTAGTTTCAAGAACAAATAAAAATACTCCCAAGTTTGTCTCCTTGGCCTTTGTAACAGAAGTTCACTCATGCTATCTCTGCACATTAGAAGATTTCAGTTCTCGCAGTCCATAATAAATCCATTCAGCAGAATATGCTCAAGTTTTTCAACAAGTCCTGTCTTCAAAAGGCCAGCATCTGCTATCCTTCATCTCACAAGGAACACTCCACTGTGAGGGAGTCTTCTTAGAACCTACAGGCAATCATCTCAGCCAAGTACAAGAACCAGACCTGCCAATTTTGAGCATCTAAGACAACAGCTTTCAACTGCTCAACAATACCAAGGACACAGCAGAGCAGCAACTTCAGCTGCAGCTGTGTCAACTATTTCCTTTCAAAGCGGAATAAAGTGCACGAAAACTTCAGGGAAAATGTTCCCAATGTCACTTTCTCATTGAGAAGCAGTGTCTGAAAAATGTTTCAGTAACAACATGAGGCATAAAAAAAAAAACACCAAACCAAAACAAACCAAAACCCAACCCAAACCGCAGAAAAAGCTGAACAGTGACCACCAGTGCCATCTCTGACCTGCCATTACAAAGACTGGTACCAGGACTGCTGCAAAGGCTTCTCCTTGAACCAGCTAAAACCAGCAATAATATATTTTGTCATATTTAAAAAATTCCACCTCATCAAATGCTTTAAGTCCTAAACCCTAATCCAGACTTTCCTGTTTCAGTATGACAGTTCCTCCTGAGGTATAATGCTATTAGCAAACGCAACATATCACATTAATATGACTGGAAAATAACACAGAAAAATGCAAGTGCCTTTTAAACTTTTACACTCTTTTGCCATGGATCGCACTTAGTGTGAAATTCTGCCCTCTGGGAGGAGTGTTCTTACAAAGCTAAAACACAGCAAGAATTTCTGTTAGCATTCAGTAAGTTTCAGTAGACCTAGTATAATTGATTAGTTAATTTATTTGCTCCATTCTTTCTCCAGTATATTGACAAAGGTTTCAGACTTTTCCATACAAGTAATTTTATTCTCAATCAAGTAGTCCATTAAAGCCTATCCTATCATTAGCACCATTATACACATATATCTTCCAAGCACTTAAATCTATGGATAAATTTTACACTCGGACATTCTGATCCAGCCACATGCCTAATATATTAGCTGTACTGGTAAAGTTTTCTCTCTGCACTCAACTACCAAACCCCTCCTGTTATCATGATTATACCACTATAGCTGTTCTCATATTAACGCAGCTTATATTGGTTTGAATAGCATTAATTGTGTCAATTTAAGCACATTAGTAGCACAGTTCAAACAGTGTTGCTGTACTGATAAAGTCGTCACACTCCTGATACAAATTTCTAAGGTAGAGTTGAGCAGATTTAGCAATTCATCAGTGATGAAGGAATGCATATTTTCCTCCCTGTGTTCCCTAGCAATCTTGCCACTCCTCTGTGATAGATGCAGTGCTCATCTGACTGCATGACAACCCAGTTCAACTCACTAACCCAGCAGAAAATTACTCACTTTTTCTTTTTTTTCTTGGGTTAGTTTTCTACTTGTTTATCAAACTGAATCAGGCTGCTGCACAGTCAATGCCAGAACTGGCCAGAGTGGGGAAGAGAAGCAGCAGCAAACCATCATGCTCGCTCACCTTATGTTGTGTAGCTTCACCCAACTGCCATGACCACAGCAATATCAAATAGATCCAGCACTATGCGCACTAGCGTTCCTGATTTCAAAAGCATGCCTAACTTTAAAGTTGTTAACAGGACTACAGCCTCATCTGAGCATGCTAAAGTCAATGAGACTAATCACATAAGTGACTTTATCCACAGGTGTTTTTGATATAACCTACCTTTCTTAGCAGAAACCAGCAATACGTCCGGCACAGGGGCACAAGGAGATATGGAAATTTCATTATACTCAAGTCAACAAAACTGTTAGAGTAGAAGCAGCAACTCCAAGATTAGATTCTTATCCCTTTAAAGGATGCTTTTACTATGGTGGCACAAATTGCTGATAAAGTTATTTCAACACATGAAAGACACCATCCATATTGGGACTGTTACATCTCTAAAGTCTTCCCAGTGCTACAGTGGCAAACTTAAGCTATGCACCAAAGCTTAGTAAAACAAATCCAATCAAACAAAATGTTTTATAGTTTTAAAATCTTGTTCTTTCAGTTACCACCACACCTAGACTAGGGAGTCTACCAGAAGATCTACACCAATCAGCAACATAATTTCCACAGTACCTTGGCCCCTTATAGAAATGTGTCACTGCTACATAAATTAAGTTGTTCTGTTTAGTGGACGCAGCATATCTTTGTTTAAAGCAGCATCACTCACAGAAACAGAAGCCTTCAACAGTTTACAGTGTTTGCGTGGCCACACCCTCAGGTGCATTTAATTAACTAAAGCATTACCTAATGAAACTGTTGTAGCAACCAGAACTATACGAAAGAGCGAGCAGATCACATACCTGTCCATGCAGACAGCCTGACAGAACGCTCCGAGCTCACATGCAGCACAACAAGCAAGCGCCCGACTGCCTACAGCTCCACACGTTTGTCTCACAAGTACTAACCTTTTGATCACAGTACGCTCTTGAATGAGTTTCCAAGCCTGTATGCTCTGTAGCCCTGTCAAGTAGTTTAAGATGACCAAAACACAGAACTGAATGATCAGTTTTAGGTTTTCAAGTGCACAACACTAGAACATTCACCTACAAAATGAAGCTATTTGACATATAAACTTCTACATGTATGTACGTACCCTGTGTGCCAGGAGACGCTCAGTTGCCAAGATACAGCTTATCATAGAATCATAGAATGGCCT
>NW_010107167.1:0-493 GCF_000699245.1 Pterocles gutturalis | reverse complement strand
ACTCTTACTCATAATATCAAAAGGAAAATAAATTTCTAAAACTTAACATCATTACACGTAATATGACATCCAACATATTTGTAAGATTCTGGTTTCTATCCATGTAAAATGACATCAAATTATATGGTTAGGCTCCTTCTCCTTAAACACCCTTAATACTCTTTAGTATTCATTAACATTGGTACCACCTCTAGAAGAACAGATAGTGTCATTTTAATTATTACTAATCCTAATTATTCCTAAATGAGACATTTAGAAAGACTGTTAGGAAGGCGACAGATAACAACATAAGAATCCTTCCCAGAGAAATACTTCTAGCACGAGAAAAATAACCGTATTGTAGTAATACAAGAGCTGAAAAAAAAATCACACTTGTATTTCAAAGAAAAAAAAAAACACAAGCAAGGTCTTTGTACAGTAAAGACTTGTTCTGAATTACCTGGAGATGGAGACAGCGAAGGGAAGAAGAGAAGGAAGGAAAAGAAGAATCAAC
>NW_010107166.1:113041-119285 GCF_000699245.1 Pterocles gutturalis | reverse complement strand
CACACCGTCCCCGGGGGTTTGGGTTGGGCTCTTCGTCTAAAATGTCTCGATGGTAGCACCACCGCAGGCAGGCTTTGTCAAATCCTTCCTCAAGGACTTGAACAGTTCCTCGGTCCGGAGGAAGAGGGCTGTGTTTGAGGCAACCATAATTAGTCTGAGGGATGAAAGGAGGGTGAACAAATCACAGATGTTGTCCTTCCATCGAGTTTGTTGTAAAAGTACAAGGATGTTATGAAGAATATATTTTAAAGAACAAGGTGATGATACATATGGACTTGGGAGGAAAAGGTAATCTACCTGCCTGGGCACCTACTCAAGCAAGCACCAACTAGACTCCCCTCATCTTCCCAAACCTGAAACATAACCCACCTCAGAGGTCTCCTGGACAGCTTCTTCTGCATGTCTTGCGGATGACATTGCATTAGGTGCCTGTCTGCAAAGTTTTCTAAAATTAATATCTGGTCCTGAAGAAGAAAGTATAAAGATAAAAGAAAAAAAAAAATCTCCTGCTAGAGTGGATAGAAAATTACCTTGTAGAGTAAATTAAGATCTTTCCTAAATAATGTACTGCATGTGGACCAGTAAATGAACAGTTTCCATAATAAGATACTAAGCATTAAGGTTTAGTGCAACTTTTTCAGAGTCGACTGCTAGACATACTGTATAAGGAAACTCTTTGGTGATGTTTTAGAACACAGTAATATTGAATGACCTACTTACAGAAAGCTACTGGGTGAAAATAGTATTCTAGCATGTATCTATGATGCCATACCTGTTGACTGAGGTTTTAGTCTTTTAACTGCCAGATGTAGCCTTTTAGACGTAGAGCAGGAGATTGAAATGTGTAGTGACCTAATATTTGTTGGAGAATCCTTCAAGGTTTGTGTATTATGCAGGACTTGGCTGTGATTGAAAATAGTTTTTAAATTGTTGGAAACAATATAAATCATTATAGCACAATTTGTAGCAGAGCATCACATTTACAATACTATTCTGAATGTTGTGTCAACATTTCCATTATAAACTTTTTTTTTTTTTAAATTTCCAGGAAATGTACAACTTTGTTAGTGGTAAAAGAAAAAAAATAGTCTCTTGAAACTGAAACTTGGCATGTTCAGGAAACAAAACACTGGAAAAAACAATCTTTTTGGCCATTTTGAAGTTACAAGTGTGTTGAAGACATAAGTAATAACACAGAGAAAAATAATAAAAGTCTCTGGTTTAAATACTTTCATTCTTTCTTCTTAATTATTTTCCTAAAAATAAATTTTATAGGACAATATGTCATGGTGTGTTTTGTTCCAGTTTGTAACATATTCAAGAACCTTTTGTTTGAAGATAAACTCCTATGGATCTTGACATTTACAGGTGTACCTAACACTATGTAATTTGTGCAGTTAAGTACATGAACCTCTTTATACATGAATCATCCTCCAGTGAACTTTGATCCACTATCACTGTCAATTATACTATTTCCCAAAATAATGACTTCAAAAGAATTGCATCATGTGAGTTTAGGGCAGTTCAGTTTGAGACAGTGCGTGTTACACAGGCAAGCCATTAAGTACCTGAAACACTTTGGATCTAACTGAGAACATCTAATATGTTGTGTGCATTTTGGCTAGTGCTGTAGATAACAAATGTTCTTATTTTATTGTATGAAAAAAAAACACCCGCCCTACATTAAAAATATCCATGGAAAAACTAGAAGCCCATCAAGGAAGTCAGTGTAAGCAATAAAATTCACACTTTAGCATGTCTTCTACAGTCAGACTTTGGGTGATTTACTCTCCCATAGCCACTACAAAACTGGTGAAGTACAACAGTTAATGTCCCTTAGCAGAAACAGGTGCCTAGACACCTACACATCAAACACACCCATTCCGTCTGCTAAAAAGATATCCCTGATATTAAAAAAAAGTGTCTAGAATCAAAACCACTCTCTCTCATCTGCTTTTAGAAAGAAGTGCTGTGGCCCAGTTCACTCTGTTCCATTAATTTCCTTGCTTTAATTATAGCTTAATATCCTTATTTAAAGGATATTCCCCCCTGTAGAAATATATATTTGATTGCACATCTATATTGTAGTGTATGTAGTAAGCATAGCCTTCTCTCCAGAAATCTTTAGGTTTATTCTAAAAATGCATGTACAGTTGCTATTTTTTTGGATCACAAGTGAGAAAAAAAGCAAGAAGTTAAGGGCTGATCATGGTCTGAGTTAAATTCAGTTCTCTAAAATCAAAATCTTAAAACTGCTCTATGCCTAGCAGTGCTGTAAGACAATCTGGAGAGTACTGCTTAAATGAAGCCCAGCCATATGCAGACCAAATTAATCAGTATACAAAAAAGAACGCTAAATTAGAGTTTGAACACTCATTTGAAATCAATGAGAAAATTCTTGTGCATTAAATTACTGCCATATATAAGAAGAAGAACTTCCCTGAGAGGGCTTTAATCACTGGTGCAGTTCCATTACAACTAGTGGGGCTGTTACATATTTAAAAACAATTATACAGTTGTCCATTTTGGTATGGTGACAGATCCTTTTTTATCTTTGGAGCTGATGGAGGGCAAAGTCTTGACCCCCATCAAAGTCTGGCAAAAGTTCCTATGACTTCAACAAAGACAGGATGTTCCTTCTATTATTACCATACATAACCACATGTATGGCTACAATCACCTGGATATTGCCTCCCCTGGCATACACTGTTGAAAGAAGAGACCCTGGGGAGAAAAGTCATCCTAAAAGTGCAATGAGTTTCTTCCCAGCCTCTATGGTCATCCTGACCATGTCCCTGCCAATGAGCTGAACACGTGTATTCTTTATCTATACCACCTCCTCTGCTTAGCTCACTTGCCTTGGCTTCAGCAGCTTCTTTGTAACCCTAACCTTCAACCTGATATTCCCTCTGGATTAAAACAGCCTTTTCTTCTTTTTCACTAATGAGATTTTTTTTTTACAGCCTTTTGTATTGTAATTTAATCTTAAAGATTAATCCATGTAACTAAATCTATTCCTCTGAATACAGACAGAACGTTTCTTGGTTTACGTATGAGGATATGCATTGCTGCACACAACAATTTAAGCACTCTTAATAAATACTAATATGGATTATATTAATATATACATGCATGTATTTATACATACACAGACAGACAGAAAGTTAGTAACCTATGAGCATATTTTCCAATCATTTGCTGTCTCATCTATTACATTTAATAAAATTGAATAATAGTATAAAATAGTCTCCTGCTGCCACTTTACTGATTTGTGGGCTTTTAAATTCCTGAAACTAACAGATTATAAGGTAAATGCAGTCTCAACTCAGGAGTTGTAATTGGCATAATACTGTAATTTGGAAATAAGTGTTTGTGGTAGATCAGCTGTCATCCCACAGGGATGAAGACAGTGACTTTTTATAATAAATCCCACGTTTCATTCTACTCTGGCAAATATACCACACTGCTCTATCAAAGTACTTTAAAATCCTTAATTAATTAGTTCTTATAAGAGCTCTGTTAGGTGAATGTATATTATTTTTCCTATTCTCCAACCAGAAATACAAAACATAGAGCAAAGTGGTTAGAAGAGGATGCCTGCTTGAGGAAAAATCTGGCCACCTGAGTTACAAGGGCCCTGGTCTAGCCACAAGAGATCCAGTTACGGAGTAGCTATGCTAGTCATGGAGAAGAAACTGGTGGCATGTTAATGCATATATGGAACCTTACCAGGAGCATGGCTTTTTGCTGCATTAACTATTATACATGTTAAAGAGGCAACAGGATGAATAAAATTTAGGAGTGCAAGGGAAAAGACTAAAAGCAAAGCAGAAAGACAGGTGGCTCTCGTACATGATAGTGTCCTATAAGATGGTGTCTTTCATACACATAGTATCTCACAATACTACATACAGAGGTTCTATTTATACACACATGATAAAGGATTAGTAAGTAATTAATAGGTGTTTTAATAAATGGCAATCAATGGTCCAAAGGGTCAATAGGGGTTTTTATAACAATAGCTCATCATAATCTGAAACACTCTACCGATGTATTTAATGTCTAAATGCTTTACATAGAAACACCTGCTAATCTTGTGTTAAACCTCACAAATGGAATCTTAATATAAAGTGTGACTCAAAACAAATTTGCTGGAGAAAAAAGGATTAGCACCTAGGTTCCACAGTAAATTGTTAGTTATAGCTATACTGCATTTAATTTTCTCCTTCTGCCATGTAAAACTCACTGGTATGACAGGAAGCATTTTGCTGCTGTGTGCAAGTAGTGTTTTCTAGGCTAATCCCCAGAGGAAGGCCTGGGATATCGCAGGACTCTGTATCAACGAGCATCACTGAACTTGATGCAGCTTTGTTTTTTTGTACACATTTAGGGTAATACTTTGTGAGGGCAGCTGATGAGGGATGGAATTGAAAATGAATAAAGATCAGTTTGCTCAGTGCCAGTGAAAGCTGCCATAATCAGGGATGGCTCCGGTCCTGCTGCGATTAGTTAGTCTAGGTGAAAGGGGAGGATACTGGTGTTTGCAGGAGCCATTTTAACACCTCAGCTTCTCTTTGTGAGCTTTAAAGTAATTAACTCTCCAATCGTTATCAGTTGACTTTGTCCACAGGTTTAGGTTTCCCTCCCGCTGTTCCCTTTGGGGATATTGGGTTGTCACTTTTTAGAGTTCACACAAAATCCCGTTCAGAGCTTCCCAACAGCTCTTTGTGTTCTCCAGGCTGCTGGAATACTCTCTTACTCTCTGTTTTAACAAACATTACTTTTGTAACTTTCTCCAGATCCAACTGGACAAGAAGAGAGAGAGAGAGAAAGAAAGAGAGAGAGAGAGAGAGAGAGAGAAACGTTCTCCAAAAAGCCTGGCATCCCACTTGCTGAGCCCTTCAGATGAAAAGGCAGCAATCCTCAGTACTTAGAAGCCAATAAAAGAGGCTGCAAAGGCAGTTTTGCTAAATAAGGTTACTTTGAGCCTCTAAAGGATCCTGACAGTCCTTAATGTAACTGAATGAACTCTCACAGCTTCCAACTGTGATGTAGGTGTACTACCTTCTAGTTCAGTTTTAGCCAGGGGAAGATTTCCAGACTTGAAGGTCTTGGCAGTCTTTTATTGGTCAGACATTGCCAAGAAACATGGAGAAAAAGGGGGAGGAGAGAGATGGACCATGTTTTTGTTAATCCCATTCTCATCCAGTTTCCACTATATTTTTTAAAATCCTATTAATAAACTGAAGAAATTGAAATAACCAGAGTAAGCTTTTACCAGCCACGTAATTTGATGCTGCCCGACCCTTGGTGTACAACAGCAGCAGACAGAAAAGCAGACAGAGCAATAAGAAATATGACTGAAAGGCACACCCACCACATTTCAGACTCAACAGACAGTGAAAACACTCACTACTGCAGAGCTGGTTGGAGCACTTCCCCTTTCAACTTCTGCTCAGCATCTCCTGGCACACCCACCTTCTCATAAAGGATGGGAGTTTGGGAAACAACCCACGTGAGAAACCAGCTTTGAATTTGCTGAGCCCAGTCTTAGAAGAACCTTAGGTCTTCTCTGTATTGTTTGAAAAATTGAGCAACCTCCACTTTAGTCTTTTCCTTTTGCAGCTTGAACCAAGTAGAGTTTGGCTGGTCTCAGGGACCAAACTGCTATCTCCAGCTGGAGTTTTAGCTCGGTCTGTATGATGTTTTCTTTACTTTCTTTGTTGGCAGCATTAGCTGTGAGGTTCCCTTGCTAAAAAAAGCTCTGACTGCACAATTTATTTCAGTCACTTCCCATAGCCGCTGGTACTAGAGCAACTCTACTTCTGTTAGCTAGACTAGTAGGCTTGTCAGAGTTGGGTGACAATATACCCCATAATTTCAAATACCTTTCAGAAGCCTTTAGTTTTGCTCAGTGCTGCTTTAAAAACAGCCAGCTTGCTGGTATTAGGGCTCCCAACCTGACTAACTCTGGTTGTTAAATTATTGTCACACACAGTTGGATTTTCTATTAAATATCCTTTGGGAAGGAAAGTCTGAGTGAAAAGGGATTTGGGGGCAGGAGGGACTTGTTTTTATGTGTCAGGTAACATGAGAATGTGAACTATGGTAGAAGCTGGGAAGAGCTTAGGTAATAATATATCAGTGCTGGAAACATGAATTATCTTCTTCATACACATCGAACTACACAAACTGTCTCTTCAGTGGTAGATAGGCTAGGTAGCTGGTGATTTATCAAGGTGTT
>NW_010107166.1:109330-113010 GCF_000699245.1 Pterocles gutturalis | reverse complement strand
AAGAGTTGCATCATCCAGCATGGCGAAGTCCTTTGTTTATTTAATTAAAAAACAAACAAACAAACAAAAAACCCCCAAAAAAGTTCTAGCTCTCATCTGATGGCAGGACCTCGGTGAGCAGTGAGATTGTCAGAATTGTTTCCTTAGCACTGGCCAGAACCCCTGTGTTATCCTGATATTATTCCCCTTTGTTATTCGATATCCCACAGTGCCAGCTAAGTCAGGAGTTGTCACACTCCTCACTGGTGCAGCAGGATACAAAATAGCTGGGGGTGGGGAGGAAAATGGGAATGGTTAGGAGGTGAAAGGGAAAAGGCCTGGTTTTTTTGTTTTTGTTTTTTGTTTTGTTTGTGGTTTTTTTTGTGTGTGAAAACAGTAGCACCAGCTGCATCCTGCAAGTCGCTAAATTAGCCAGTCAGTTGTTTTTCTTTTAATTTTTGTGTGAATTCAAGAATAGGTTGTGGATGTCTTGGCAACTCATGAATGAGGCTCTTTATGAAAGAATTCACCTTGCAGAGGGGCTGCTGTCAGATGCACAAGCCTCTTTCCATTAATTAAGCTGCAGAACATCCCCTCTCTTTTTTCCCCCATCCCTCTCAACGCCTGGATAATCAGACCCTGTGTCTTTCCATAACATCCACCGCTGTTTCTCTTGCTCCTCACAATATTTCACCCACTCGGTTAACTCTGGGCTGCCAGATTTATTTTATTTTTTTTTTAACACTGCTTATTCCTGCTAAGTGAGATATCATGCTGACTGAGCTAAGAACTAAGATGAATATTTTGCTCCACTGCAGCCAGTAGCATTCTCTATGCATTATTTTCAGCTGAAAGGTGGCCTAAGAGCAAAGTTGGATATTTTCAAAAGCTCAGCTGGGAGTTAATCAACTCTTATTGTCTTTTGACAGGAGCTGGGTGCTTAACTTGCATCCAGTGAGTCATCCCCCTGGATTGTCCCTCCCCTCACTTCCACGAAAGCAGCCCCACAGAAGGTGCAGAGAACATTCAGACATCCTAGAAATGACCTGCCATTAAAAGTGTATAAACTAAACTGGATCGGGTTAGGGAGTGATTACAGATGTAATTATGCCTGAACAGTGTGGGGAGGGAAGGTGGGTAGTACCAAAAACCTTCATCAATTCTAACCCAGCTTTGCTGTGGTCTGAACAAGATGTATGGCTGCAATTGAACAGTCTTGAAGCTTTTAGTGGGGATACTCGTGCATGTATGTGTTTATAAAGCTATACACCTGCTTCAGAGAATAATCCCAAATCGTTTAAAACCAGTGAAAGGTTTCCACTGACTGATGAGCTCACTATCGTACCTTAAGTGATTGTATGTTTGGGCTTAATTGTGTATGACTGATTTAAAATCCTAGTCATTAGGAACAGAAAAATATAGTACATGGCATTAATGACAGACTTTTCAAAATGATCTGTTAGTTTTCTTTCACTTCCAAGTAATGCTGAACATTCATTTCCTGCAAATGAAACAATCCTAAGTAGAGTGCACAAAATAATTAATCTTTAGAAACTCTGGACTAAATTAAAATAATTTAAAGTTAAATAAAGAGCTCATCTGTGGTCTCAGTGCTCCTTCTGGGAAGCAAAGGATACATAAAAGAAAAAAAAGAAAGCAAATACTAATCTACAAATATATGTAATAAATTCCCACATTACATGATAAAAATAACTTTCTCACGAATGCTGTCCTTGCAAATGCCAAGACACATAGGAGACATTCAATTAGCAGTAAAACTGAGTAAGTAAATAAAATTTTATTTACGTTGGAAATATGCATTTTCTAACTTTGAGGCTTGGTGGCATTTTTTTAGAGATTATCAAATTATCTGTTATACTCCAGGTTTTCCTTATACTAAGAAGTGGATGTAGTAGAATTTGAAATACCATTTAAATTGTAAATTTGTGCTAAATTTGCTCTTCATGAATTCAGGCAGCATCTCTAAGAATGAGCATTCACAATAAACTCAATGTTTTTATTAGCAAATATTGACTTTTTAAATCCAACACTAGAATTTGGTTAAAATTAAAACATAAACATATTTGAATAATGAATAATATTCAGGAATATAGGAAAAATAATTTAATCTTTATTGGATCCAGGAAAAGTAAGCCTGTCCTTTTTTTTTCTTTTTTTTTTTTTTTTTTGGTCATCTCTGAAAATCTCCTTAAATTTCTGTGCCTACATTAGCCATTTCAGGAAAGAAAGTAAATAAGCTATTTTTATTTACCTTCTGCAGAGGGAATCTGTAAAAATAAATAATTAATAATTGTAAAACAGCAGTGACATCCTCACAGAGAAATTATAGATGATAACAACATATTCCTAAAACCCAGAAACTTCCAGTAGAACATTCTTGTTCACATCCGTTTGCCCACTCAACCTACATGTCCTTTGTTTCTTCCAGGGTTTTACTTGTCTTTTTTTTTTTTTTAATCTTTCCTTGGCTTCGAATCTACAGCTATCCAGAGCTATCAGAGGCAAACAGTCTAATGGAAAATAATATGGCTGAAGAGATGAAATACAGTAGTGGGCAGCAGGATCTTTTGAGTTTTAAACAAATGGTACTGTCTTGTTGAAAGCTCCTTGCTACAGTTTTCTTGTTTGTTAAATAGGAAAAATATTAACCTGTCTCTTGGTGAAGCAGACTTGAATCTCAGAAATGCTCCTGTCTGTATAAATGCTGGGCATTGTTAGAGAAGATATGCTCAATTTGGGAGGGTGGCTCTGAATATAGTGATGAACCCACTCAATTTCAATTGCTGCATATGGTGTTTTTTCCTATTATAACAATTAACCTCTTATAAAAGAATTAGCACTGAGTTTACATGTTGACTCTATAGACTTTGGATAATTGCTTTAAAAAAATAATCTGTAGTCCAGGAAATTACATTTCTCCTTTTGCTTCTAAAATTACAAACTTCTGACTTCCCAGCTGGTAACACAAGCAATCAAAATCAGGTCTCTTGAGTGCAGTTGCATGACACACATGAACAACAATCTCATTTCATAAAGAATTAACTCACAGCCAGCTATGTTAAGTGGCTCCAATTCCTGCCAGAAAGCCCATCTGATCTGAGCACTGTAGTTCCCACTTTGCATAGGCAGCACCATACTGGTCAAGGAACAGCAAACATTCTTGGAGCCCTACCTTGACAAAGCTCCCTGCCAGAGGGTAAGAGCTTGGAATAAAAGCACCGAAACTCAGGAGCTCTGGCTTCCTTTTCTGTCTTTCTTACAGACTTCCTATCAGTAAGTCACTTAACCTCCCAGAGTTTCAACTTCTCTTCTATCATATAGGGACATTATTACCTCCTTTGACTGTCTTTTTAATTTAGAGTATAAATAAAACAACATTACCTTCCCCTCCCACCACTCCCCCAGTCTCAGCTAAGACATCTAGGCACTACTGTGATTCTAATCAGTAACAGCATTAACCACTGTTTAAACAGAAGGGCCTACTTAAATTTGGAATTTCCTTGATTTTATCTAGTTAAAATTATCTTTGTAATTTCTCTGGGTTTTTTTATTCTTTTTGAGAGCAGGTAGGAGGAAAGGAGTCACTTGCTTTGGATTGATGATTTAGTTCTTTAAACACTCCAAGCATAGGGTCATAGAAATAAAGCAGAGAACATGGATACAAATGAGGAAAAGCTGGC